>NW_027511081.1:0-28573 GCF_048772815.1 Callospermophilus lateralis
CCATACTATGTTCCCCCGAAATGGCCTGTCTTCTCTCAGATCTTGATTCCTTGACCAACTCTGTGAAGACGTCAGGAAAAAGTGGTTAGCCACTACCTGTTTTCTCAGGAAAGGTCCATCTTCAGAGCTCTCCTGGCATTTGGCCATCCTCACATCATTAGGTACCAAGAAAACTGACTCTGTCCTTGGTAAATCCAAACAAGTGAGCCCACTGGAACTGGGACTGGGACTGCCTCTGGGTGTCTGGCTTCTCGGATACCAAGTTCAGAGAGTTCCATCACCAAGGAAATGAGGTATTTCACATTCTTTGGAACTGAATGAGGTCACTGCCTTGGCAACCACTTTGTCCTAACAGTTGCTTCCAAGGGTAACATAAGATGGAGGTTGCCAGAACTTCCTGTGACACTTTCATAAGGTAGAATGTATATCACCATTGGCACCCGGGAACAGCTCTCCACTCAGCCCTGGTTTGGTCCATCTTCTGTACAATAAGAAGAGAGAGAGGCAGATTCAGACACATCCCTTCATCCTGACCAGGTTGTTTGCCATGGAAGATGACTTTTGCTCTCTCAGGTGCTTCATACCTGCCTACAACTTCTCCAGGTACCATTTGTGCATGGACATTTGAGGTTCTCATCAGGTTGAAGGTCCCCAACTTTCCTGTATTGTAAGAACCACTCTGTCTCTGCTCTTCTGTAAAATGATTGAGGGAACAGTGTATACTTGGGGTTAAAAACAGGTTTGATTTGGATTACGAGTGATTCTGTGTGATGAATAATGGTATTGGGAACCTGCAATATTTACAAGAATATAGAGGTGAAATATAAGTAGGAAAACAGAAATCTAGGTATGATTTGAAGCCCAGAAGGGTTTTGCCCTTGATTGGGATACTTAGCTTTGAATGATGTTCTGCAAAGATGCCTCAGATAATTCCATATACAATGGCATAGGACCTTGTACATTGGATGATTGAATTTAGAAGAGAACATCCAGTCAAAAAGGGATATTCAGTAGGATTAGGAAGATAGTCGGTAGGTTTAGGAAGAAGAGTGAGTGTAGGATTTGGACCAAAAGTTCTTTAGCAATAGACTTTCGGTTGTTGAGTGAATGTAAATGTCAGCACATATGAAGAGTCAGTCACTATGTTGAACTGGGGAAAATATGTAGAAAAGCAGATATCAATAGAAACATTACGAAATCAGGCAAAGTATAAAGTGAGTGATAGAATTAGACATTTTCAACAGGGTTGAGTTTGAATATATAAATTAGGAAAAAAACAAATATGTAGTCACCAATAGGATTGACAATTGACACCATTAGGCAACCTGGACATGGATGTTTTTAGAAATCCATGTTCACTTTCCATTTAGGCTTTGGTACAATCATAAGTGTGACCTTTCCATTTTTTGTCCAGAATATTACTGTGATAATGAGGTGACATGAGTATTTCTTTCACCATTTCTGGGAGCAATATATTGAAGATGTAAAATGAGAATCGGGGGTACAAAGAGGTGTACCCTGTTTCTAGGAACATAGAGAAAAAGCATGAATAGACCATACTGTGAATAAATAATATAACTTTTTTGAACTTTAAATAATGAATTGAACTGATATCTGAAAAATTAAAGGAAATCGTATATTGATATACAATCATTCATTCCAACCAGGTATATATGTAATGGAAATATTTGTGTTTAGGTTTATCATAAAGAGTGTGTGAGTTTTGCTTCAAAATGATTATGGAAATTCAAAATAATGTGTTTGGAAAGAAGTCTCATGAAAAGACCAGTCAAGAATACCCTGACAATACATGTGTTCTGAAGCAAGAAGTGGTGAAAGTTGAAACAAATGCTTATTAATTTGTGAACTTGTGGATGAAATGTATATCCTGTGATGTGCAAAAACTGAAGAAACAATAATGTACCAGTGTCGAATACAAATGAATGACAAATTACATATCATGTCCCATAGGAGTCTACTTGCATTGATGTTAGACTGGGTCAGTTACTGTAGAATAATTAGGATTTGTATGCACCATTCACTGAAGTTAGTTTTCAGTACTAGGAAACAAATATGTATTTCAGGTGGATGAATATTTCTGATTATAATCTTGTGAAAAGTGGATTATAAATCCACATACATGAACATGAATGAATTTAGAGAGTGTATATTAGACACATATATTTCATATTTTGAAAAATTTGCAGAGTATATCTATATCTATATCTGTATATACACACACACACACACAACACTCACAGACATTAAAAAGTACCAATATAAATGCCAATCGAAATTCATCAGTAAATATGTATCATCCACAAATGCAAAAATATTTATTTAACTGAACATGAGTTAATGTATAATGTTGTTCTACTAGGACGCTCTCCTATAGGTTGAATTTTCATTTCCAACAGCATTTAGGAGGAGTGAACTCTTCTCACAATTTGTATCTGCCAAGACAGCCACCTCACAAAAATGTACGTGTGATACCTGGTAGGATTCTATATATGCATATAAATATACATGTGTGAATAGGCTACAGAAAAGGGAAATAAGAATTCACATATTTGTTAAGCTTAAAAACACATGGAGAATATTTCAAATAAATTTGACTAGATTTATAACTCCTACCTTATATAATGCAAATGTCAAGTCCAACTATACAACATGTTTCCTCTGAAGTACTTGTATTTCTAATGTGTTGGGCTAATTTTCTCCATTATATTAGGATGAATAGTCTGAGTCTACTAGGTATGGGTTAGTGTCAGGGATTCAGTACTTCGAATGGAAATTTGGAAAATGAATCCAATGTGTATGTAAAAATATGCTGCACAAATATCCTCCTGCTCTCATCCAGAACAATGCCTTGACATTACCTTCACCCCAAGTAAGACACAATTAGAGGAGAAGAGTTACAAAATCAGTGAATACATATCTGGAATGGAAAATGCTCAGGAGTTCACAACCTTGGAGGTGGTAGAGGAGTTTCCAAAACTAAGGGACAGGGTAAACACTCCACAAACATGGAGCTCTGCTGGCCTAAAAACTTTTTGAGAAACTGCCTCTGAGCTTCCACACTTGAAATATATGTTGTTTTCAGGAGATTTGGCTTCCTCTGTAGTGAGACCATCAAAGCTGGGTCTGCATCTATGTGACCTGGAGGACATGGTTTCTTATTTTCCAATGAACAAGATGAAGCAGTGCTGAATCCTCTCTTTGTAGGTAAACTGAGGCCACTGGGGACTAAGTGTCTCCCCGTGTGGACTGTGAAGCCATTTGGTCCTCTTCCACTTTTTGTGGTGTTTTTGCTGCTGCACTGTGAGTTTGGTATTTGTTTCACGAAATACTAGGAGCTAAACTGGGACACAGTGCTGGAGGGAGTTCTGTCACGTGTGGTGGGTCAGGGTCTGCAAGAGAATGCACCAACTAGGCTCCTATCTCTCACAGCTTGCCCCATTGCCCCCTTGTCCATATCAACCTGATTCTTAATTTTCCTCTGAAAACTCTCCATATAACAAGATGCCTTTACATATAAGGGTCTGTTGGCTGCACCATGTCAGTTACAAGCCATTTGGAATCCAATGGTAGATCCACATGGCCCTACCACGGATTTTTTAGCAAACACCTCCCCACCACTGCTCTAGACCCACTACTCAGCAGGCTCCAAATTTCTGGCATCTCTGTTCTACACCATTTTCATGAAACTCAGTAAATCAAGGCACTGTCTGGTATACTCATGATCAGCAACAGGACATCCAATGTTTCTCCAGTGCCACCTGGTCATTGGAATTTCAAAAATTTCATGGTATTTATCTAGCCATTTTTCAAGCATGAAGTTGGAGGCACTGTGGGTTTCAGTTCATTCAGCAAACATTAAATGGTGAGGAAGCTCATTTCAATGAAATCTCTGGAGAACTCTCACAGGCACGGCTTCCCAAAGAGTGGACAAAAGGTCACATTAGGCCAGGCCCATTGAGGTCTACAATGTGAGGTACATGTGTGTTTTGACTCTCAACTATGGCTGCCATTTCTTTAAGAATAAAATCATGTGATATCCTTGCTGAGATTCCCAGGCCTCTGTGGAAATCCACCCGGGGCCTAGATCTCAGTTTCCAAGAGCGACTTTCATGAGTGGCCTCTTAAAATCCCAACAAAATTCATGGCAATGCTTCTCTGAGTTCAGTTCCAAAACCCAGTCTCTAAGGGGAATCACACCAGAGTTCAAGCTCACGTGGACCCAGTCATTTTTTCCAATGCAACACAAATGACCAAAATTAAAACCAAAACACTCCCACATGGCCCTCATCTTATTCCATATAGTCAATCATCTTAACCTCTGGCTGGAGGTTTCCATGAGGGGCGCAGCCCAAGACAGTGTCCAAAATCAGCTCGTTTGCCCCTCATTTGCCTAAAGTCAGGGTAGCCTGGACACCGTTTATCTGAAACAGGAGCGAACAAATAAGCCTGCCGTTAATACTTCTTTGTTTCTCCAATTTGAGGCCTACTGATTTTAGGTATCGATTCTTTAGGTGATTTAGAGTCATGCGAAAACACAAGCACCTCTGCAGGGCTTTGAAGAACTCATTTGACCCAAAGAATCCCTATTGTCATTTGATGGAGTGCAGGAACCTAACAGAGGAAGGCAAGAGACTTCATCCACAATGAATGATATTTTTTGCCATTTTGGTTTTGGAAGCTCACGTGGGATCATTCTTAAGATCCATCAGGTGCTGAGAATCTAAGTCACAGCCACACACAGGTCCAAGAGGCTGATAAAGGGCCACAGGTGAGGCCCATTCATTTCCATTTGAAAACTGTTTTCTTCAGGCTTCACAAAGGGGTGGCCTGAGGCAAAGACCTTCCTGACATTCAGTGCAACACAACAATAAGTAAGCAAAAGGCCCAAAGCAGGGTTTCTGCACTGAGACTTTCCTGGTCACACTGATATCTGAGTTTTTTGAGATGCTCGCCATTCTCTTCAGCTATCCAGTACATGGCCATGTCACAGAGCTTGGAGGTGGTACATATTTTGTACACAAATCCATGAGCCTATTCTGGAGAGTGGCCAGAATTCAGGAAGCAAACAACAACTTAGAAAGATAGCAGGTGTTGCACATTGATAAGACAAGCTGCAGTCCATTCATATATTGGGCAGGATGAATTATGGGAAGATTTATACTAGACAGGACACATCCATTAATGCATTCTCTTTTCTAATGTCTACAACAACGGACACAGTGGGATACACAGAAAGAGAAACACTCGCCATGTCAAATGACTTACTAGAAACTGTCCACTCCAAACCAAACAAACCGCCTTTTCTATCTATTCTCAGAACATGAGACAAAACAAAAAACCCACACCCACTCCCACAAAGGCACCTCCTTCCCCCAAGTACGTCTGTGACTATCCGGAGTGTCCTCTGACTGGTGGGCCATACTATGTTCCCCCGAAATGGCCTGTCTTCTCTCAGATCTTGATTCCTTGACCAACTCTGTGAAGACGTCAGGAAAAAGTGGTTAGCCACTACCTGTTTTCTCAGGAAAGGTCCATCTTCAGAGCTCTCCTGGCATTTGGCCATCCTCACATCATTAGGTACCAAGAAAACTGACTCTGTCCTTGGTAAATCCAAACAAGTGAGCCCACTGGAACTGGGACTGGGACTGCCTCTGGGTGTCTGGCTTCTCGGATACCAAGTTCAGAGAGTTCCATCACCAAGGAAATGAGGTATTTCACATTCTTTGGAACTGAATGAGGTCACTGCCTTGGCAACCACTTTGTCCTAACAGTTGCTTCCAAGGGTAACATAAGATGGAGGTTGCCAGAACTTCCTGTGACACTTTCATAAGGTAGAATGTATATCACCATTGGCACCCGGGAACAGCTCTCCACTCAGCCCTGGTTTGGTCCATCTTCTGTACAATAAGAAGAGAGAGAGGCAGATTCAGACACATCCCTTCATCCTGACCAGGTTGTTTGCCATGGAAGATGACTTTTGCTCTCTCAGGTGCTTCATACCTGCCTACAACTTCTCCAGGTACCATTTGTGCATGGACATTTGAGGTTCTCATCAGGTTGAAGGTCCCCAACTTTCCTGTATTGTAAGAACCACTCTGTCTCTGCTCTTCTGTAAAATGATTGAGGGAACAGTGTATACTTGGGGTTAAAAACAGGTTTGATTTGGATTACGAGTGATTCTGTGTGATGAATAATGGTATTGGGAACCTGCAATATTTACAAGAATATAGAGGTGAAATATAAGTAGGAAAACAGAAATCTAGGTATGATTTGAAGCCCAGAAGGGTTTTGCCCTTGATTGGGATACTTAGCTTTGAATGATGTTCTGCAAAGATGCCTCAGATAATTCCATATACAATGGCATAGGACCTTGTACATTGGATGATTGAATTTAGAAGAGAACATCCAGTCAAAAAGGGATATTCAGTAGGATTAGGAAGATAGTCGGTAGGTTTAGGAAGAAGAGTGAGTGTAGGATTTGGACCAAAAGTTCTTTAGCAATAGACTTTCGGTTGTTGAGTGAATGTAAATGTCAGCACATATGAAGAGTCAGTCACTATGTTGAACTGGGGAAAATATGTAGAAAAGCAGATATCAATAGAAACATTACGAAATCAGGCAAAGTATAAAGTGAGTGATAGAATTAGACATTTTCAACAGGGTTGAGTTTGAATATATAAATTAGGAAAAAAACAAATATGTAGTCACCAATAGGATTGACAATTGACAGCATTAGGCAACCTGGACATGGATGTTTTTAGAAATCCATGTTCACTTTCCATTTAGGCTTTGGTACAATCATAAGTGTGACCTTTCCATTTTTTGTCCAGAATATTACTGTGATAATGAGGTGACATGAGTATTTCTTTCACCATTTCTGGGAGCAATATATTGAAGATGTAAAATGAGAATCGGGGGTACAAAGAGGTGTACCCTGTTTCTAGGAACATAGAGAAAAAGCATGAATAGACCATACTGTGAATAAATAATATAACTTTTTTGAACTTTAAATAATGAATTGAACTGATATCTGAAAAATTAAAGGAAATCGTATATTGATATACAATCATTCATTCCAACCAGGTATATATGTAATGGAAATATTTGTGTTTAGGTTTATCATAAAGAGTGTGTGAGTTTTGCTTCAAAATGATTATGGAAATTCAAAATAATGTGTTTGGAAAGAAGTCTCATGAAAAGACCAGTCAAGAATACCCTGACAATACATGTGTTCTGAAGCAAGAAGTGGTGAAAGTTGAAACAAATGCTTATTAATTTGTGAACTTGTGGATGAAATGTATATCCTGTGATGTGCAAAAACTGAAGAAACAATAATGTACCAGTGTCGAATACAAATGAATGACAAATTACATATCATGTCCCATAGGAGTCTACTTGCATTGATGTTAGACTGGGTCAGTTACTGTAGAATAATTAGGATTTGTATGCACCATTCACTGAAGTTAGTTTTCAGTACTAGGAAACAAATATGTATTTCAGGTGGATGAATATTTCTGATTATAATCTTGTGAAAAGTGGATTATAAATCCACATACATGAACATGAATGAATTTAGAGAGTGTATATTAGACACATATATTTCATATTTTGAAAAATTTGCAGAGTATATCTATATCTATATCTGTATATACACACACACACACACAACACTCACAGACATTAAAAAGTACCAATATAAATGCCAATCGAAATTCATCAGTAAATATGTATCATCCACAAATGCAAAAATATTTATTTAACTGAACATGAGTTAATGTATAATGTTGTTCTACTAGGACGCTCTCCTATAGGTTGAATTTTCATTTCCAACAGCATTTAGGAGGAGTGAACTCTTCTCACAATTTGTATCTGCCAAGACAGCCACCTCACAAAAATGTACGTGTGATACCTGGTAGGATTCTATATATGCATATAAATATACATGTGTGAATAGGCTACAGAAAAGGGAAATAAGAATTCACATATTTGTTAAGCTTAAAAACACATGGAGAATATTTCAAATAAATTTGACTAGATTTATAACTCCTACCTTATATAATGCAAATGTCAAGTCCAACTATACAACATGTTTCCTCTGAAGTACTTGTATTTCTAATGTGTTGGGCTAATTTTCTCCATTATATTAGGATGAATAGTCTGAGTCTACTAGGTATGGGTTAGTGTCAGGGATTCAGTACTTCGAATGGAAATTTGGAAAATGAATCCAATGTGTATGTAAAAATATGCTGCACAAATATCCTCCCGCTCTCATCCAGAACAATGCCTTGACATTACCTTCACCCCAAGTAAGACACAATTAGAGGAGAAGAGTTACAAAATCAGTGAATACATATCTGGAATGGAAAATGCTCAGGAGTTCACAACCTTGGAGGTGGTAGAGGAGTTTCCAAAACTAAGGGACAGGGTAAACACTCCACAAACATGGAGCTCTGCTGGCCTAAAAACTTTTTGAGAAACTGCCTCTGAGCTTCCACACTTGAAATATATGTAGTTTTCTGGAGATTTGGCTTCCTCTGTAGTGAGACCATCAAAGCTGGGTCTGCATCTATGTGACCTGGAGGACATGGTTTCTTATTTTCCAATGAACAAGATGAAGCAGTGCTGAATCCTCTCTTTCTAGGTAAACTGAGGCCACTGGGGACTAAGTGTCTCCCCGTGTGGACTGTGAAGCCATTTGGTCCTCTTCCACTTTTTGTGGTGTTTTTGCTGCTGCACTGTGAGTTTGGTATTTGTTTCACGAAATACTAGGAGCTAAACTGGGACACAGTGCTGGAGGGAGTTCTGTCACGTGTGGTGGGTCAGGGTCTGCAAGAGAATGCACCAACTAGGCTCCTATCTCTCACAGCTTGCCCCATTGCCCCCTTGTCCATATCAACCTGATTCTTAATTTTCCTCTGAAAACTCTCCATATAACAAGATGCCTTTACATATAAGGGTCTGTTGGCTGCACCATGTCAGTTACAAGCCATTTGGAATCCAATGGTAGATCCACATGGCCCTACCACGGATTTTTTAGCAAACACCTCCCCACCACTGCTCTAGACCCACTACTCAGCAGGCTCCAAATTTCTGGCATCTCTGTTCTACACCATTTTCATGAAACTCAGTAAATCAAGGCACTGTCTGGTATACTCATGATCAGCAACAGGACATCCAATGTTTCTCCAGTGCCACCTGGTCATAGGAATTTCAAAAATTTCATGGTATTTATCTAGCCATTTTTCAAGCATGAAGTTGGAGGCACTGTGGGTTTCAGTTCATTCAGCAAACATTAAATGGTGAGGAAGCTCATTTCAATGAACTCTCTGGAGAACTCTCACAGGCACGGCTTCCCAAAGAGTGGACAAAAGGTCACATTAGGCCAGGCCCATTGAGGTCTACAATGTGAGGTCCATGTGTGTTTTGACTCTCAACTATGGCTGCCATTTCTTTAAGAATAAAATCATGTGATATCCTTGCTGAGATTCCCAGGCCTCTGTGGAAATCCACCCGGGGCCTAGGTCTCAGTTTCCAAGAGCGACTTTCATGCGTGGCCTCTTAAAATCCCAACAAAATTCATGGCAATGCTTCTCTGAGTTCAGTTCCAAAACCCAGTCTCTAAGGGGAATCACACCAGAGTTCAAGCTCACGTGGACCCAGTCATTTTTTCCAATGCAACACAAATGACCAAAATTAAAACCAAAACACTCCCACATGGCCCTCATCTTATTCCATATAGTCAATCATCTTAACCTCTGGCTGGAGGTTTCCATGAGGGGCGCAGCCCAAGACAGTGTCCAAAATCAGCTCGTTTGCCCCTCATTTGCCTAAAGTCAGGGTAGCCTGGACACCGTTTCTCTGAAACAGGAGCGAACAAATAAGCCTGCCGTTAATACTTCTTTGTTTCTCCAATTTGAGGCCTACTGATTTTAGGTATCGATTCTTTAGGTGATTTAGAGTCATGCGAAAACACAAGCACCTCTGCAGGGCTTTGAAGAACTCATTTGACCCAAAGAATCCCTATTGTCATTTGATGGAGTGCAGGAACCTAACAGAGGAAGGCAAGAGACTTCATCCACAATGAATGATATTTTTTGCCATTTTGGTTTTGGAAGCTCACGTGGGATCATTCTTAAGATCCATCAGGTGCTGAGAATCTAAGTCACAGCCACACACAGGTCCAAGAGGCTGATAAAGAGCCACAGGTGAGGCCCATTCATTTCCATTTGAAAACTGTTTTCTTCAGGCTTCACAAAGGGGTGGCCTGAGGCAAAGACCTTCCTGACATTCAGTGCAACACAACAATAAGTAAGCAAAAGGCCCAAAGCAGGGTTTCTGCACTGAGACTTTCCTGGTCACACTGATATCTGAGTTTTTTGAGATGCTCGCCATTCTCTTCAGCTATCCAGTACATGGCCATGTCACAGAGCTTGGAGGTGGTACATATTTTGTACACAAATCCATGAGCCTATTCTGGAGAGTGGCCAGAATTCAGGAAGCAAACAACAACTTAGAAAGATAGCAGGTGTTGCACATTGATAAGACAAGCTGCAGTCCATTCATATATTGGGCAGGATGAATTATGGGAAGATTTATACTAGACAGAACACATCCATTAATGCATTCTCTTTTCTAATGTCTACAACAACGGACACAGTGGGATACACAGAAAGAGAAACACTCGCCATGTCAAATGACTTACTAGAAACTGTCCACTCCAAACCAAACAAACCGCCTTTTCTATCTATTCTCAGAACATGAGACAAAACAACAAACCCACACCCACTCCCACAAAGGCACCTCCTTCCCCCAAGTACGTCTGTGACTATCCGGAGTGTCCCCTGACTGGTGGGCCATACTATGTTCCCCCGAAATGGCCTGTCTTCTCTCAGATCTTGATTCCTTGACCAACTCTGTGAAGACATCAGGAAAAAGTGGTTAGCCACTACCTGTTTTCTCAGGAAAGGTCCATCTTCAGAGCTCTCCTGGCATTTGGCCATCCTCACATCATTAGGTACCAAGAAAACTGACTCTGTCCTTGGTAAATCCAAACAAGTGAGCCCACTGGAACTGGGACTGGGACTGCCTCTGGGTGTCTGGCTTCTTGGATACCAAGTTCAGAGAGTTCCATCACCAAGGAAATGAGGTATTTCACATTCTTTGGAACTGAATGAGGTCACTGCCTTGGCAACCACTTTGTCCTAACAGTTGCTTCCAAGGGTAACATAAGATGGAGGTTGCCAGAACTTCCTGTGACACTTTCATAAGGTAGAATGTATATCACCATTGGCACCCGGGAACAGCTCTCCACTCAGCCCTGGTTTGGTCCATCTTCTGTACAATAAGAAGAGAGAGAGGCAGATTCAGACACATCCCTTCATCCTGACCAGGTTGTTTGCCATGGAAGATGACTTTTGCTCTCTCAGGTGCTTCATACCTGCCTACAACTTCTCCAGGTACCATTTGTGCATGGACATTTGAGGTTCTCATCAGGTTGAAGGTCCCCAACTTTCCTGTATTGTAAGAACCACTCTGTCTCTGCTCTTCTGTAAAATGATTGAGGGAACAGTGTATACTTGGGGTTAAAAACAGGTTTGATTTGGATTACGAGTGATTCTGTGTGATGAATAATGGTATTGGGAACCTGCAATATTTACAAGAATATAGAGGTGAAATATAAGTAGGAAAACAGAAATCTAGGTATGATTTGAAGCCCAGAAGGGTTTTGCCCTTGATTGGGATACTTAGCTTTGAATGATGTTCTGCAAAGATGCCTCAGATAATTCCATATACAATGGCATAGGACCTTGTACATTGGATGATTGAATTTAGAAGAGAACATCCAGTCAAAAAGGGATATTCAGTAGGATTAGGAAGATAGTCGGTAGGTTTAGGAAGAAGAGTGAGTGTAGGATTTGGACCAAAAGTTCTTTAGCAATAGACTTTCGGTTGTTGAGTGAATGTAAATGTCAGCACATATGAAGAGTCAGTCACTATGTTGAACTGGGGAAAATATGTAGAAAAGCAGATATCAATAGAAACATTACGAAATCAGGCAAAGTATAAAGTGAGTGATAGAATTAGACATTTTCAACAGGGTTGAGTTTGAATATATAAATTAGGAAAAAAACAAATATGTAGTCACCAATAGGATTGACAATTGACAGCATTAGGCAACCTGGACATGGATGTTTTTAGAAATCCATGTTCACTTTCCATTTAGGCTTTGGTACAATCATAAGTGTGACCTTTCCATTTTTTGTCCAGAATATTACTGTGATAATGAGGTGACATGAGTATTTCTTTCACCATTTCTGGGAGCAATATATTGAAGATGTAAAATGAGAATCGGGGGTACAAAGAGGTGTACCCAGTTTCTAGGAACATAGAGAAAAAGCATGAATAGACCATACTGTGAATAAATAATATAACTTTTTTGAACTTTAAATAATGAATTGAACTGATATCTGAAAAATTAAAGGAAATCGTATATTGATATACAATCATTCATTCCAACCAGGTATATATGTAATGGAAATATTTGTGTTTAGGTTTATCATAAAGAGTGTGTGAGTTTTGCTTCAAAATGATTATGGAAATTCAAAATAATGTGTTTGGAAAGAAGTCTCATGAAAAGACCAGTCAAGAATACCCTGACAATACATGTGTTCTGAAGCAAGAAGTGGTGAAAGTTGAAACAAATGCTTATTAATTTGTGAACTTGTGGATGAAATGTATATCCTGTGATGTTCAAAAACTGAAGAAACAATAATGTACCAGTGTCGAATACAAATGAATGACAAATTACATATCATGTCCCATAGGAGTCTACTTGCATTGATGTTAGACTGGGTCAGTTACTGTAGAATAATTAGGATTTGTATGCACCATTCACTGAAGTTAGTTTTCAGTACTAGGAAACAAATATGTATTTCAGGTGGATGAATATTTCTGATTATAATCTTGTGAAAAGTGGATTATAAATCCACATACATGAACATGAATGAATTTAGAGAGTGTATATTAGACACATATATTTCATATTTTGAAAAATTTGCAGAGTATATCTATATCTATATCTGTATATACACACACACACACACAACACTCACAGACATTAAAAAGTACCAATATAAATGCCAATCGAAATTCATCAGTAAATATGTATCATCCACAAATGCAAAAATATTTATTTAACTGAACATGAGTTAATGTATAATGTTGTTCTACTAGGACGCTCTCCTATAGGTTGAATTTTCATTTCCAACAGCATTTAGGAGGAGTGAACTCTTCTCACAATTTGTATCTGCCAAGACAGCCACCTCACAAAAATGTACGTGTGATACCTGGTAGGATTCTATATATGCATATAAATATACATGTGTGAATAGGCTACAGAAAAGGGAAATAAGAATTCACATATTTGTTAAGCTTAAAAACACATGGAGAATATTTCAAATAAATTTGACTAGATTTATAACTCCTACCTTATATAATGCAAATGTCAAGTCCAACTATACAACATGTTTCCTCTGAAGTACTTGTATTTCTAATGTGTTGGGCTAATTTTCTCCATTATATTAGGATGAATAGTCTGAGTCTACTAGGTATGGGTTAGGGTCAGGGATTCAGTACTTCGAATGGAAATTTGGAAAATGAATCCAATGTGTATGTAAAAATATGCTGCACAAATATCCTCCCGCTCTCATCCAGAACAATGCCTTGACATTACCTTCACCCCAAGTAAGACACAATTAGAGGAGAAGAGTTACAAAATCAGTGAATACATATCTGGAATGTAAAATGCTCAGGAGTTCACAACCTTGGAGGTGGTAGAGGAGTTTCCAAAACTAAGGGACAGGGTAAACACTCCACAAACATGGAGCTCTGCTGGCCTAAAAACTTTTTGAGAAACTGCCTCTGAGCTTCCACACTTGAAATATATGTTGTTTTCAGGAGATTTGGCTTCCTCTGTAGTGAGACCATCAAAGCTGGGTCTGCATCTATGTGACCTGGAGGACATGGTTTCTTATTTTCCAATGAACAAGATGAAGCAGTGCTGAATCCTCTCTTTCTAGGTAAACTGAGGCCACTGGGGACTAAGTGTCTCCCCGTGTGGACTGTGAAGCCATTTGGTCCTCTTCCACTTTTTGTGGTGTTTTTGCTGCTGCACTGTGAGTTTGGTATTTGTTTCACGAAATACTAGGAGCTAAACTGGGACACAGTGCTGGAGGGAGTTCTGTCACGTGTGGTGGGTCAGGGTCTGCAAGAGAATGCACCAACTAGGCTCCTATCTCTCACAGCTTGCCCCATTGCCCCCTTGTCCATATCAACCTGATTCTTAATTTTCCTCTGAAAACTCTCCATATAACAAGATGCCTTTACATATAAGGGTCTGTTGGCTGCACCATGTCAGTTACAAGCCATTTGGAATCCAATGGTAGATCCACATGGCCCTACCACGGATTTTTTAGCAAACACCTCCCCACCACTGCTCTAGACCCACTACTCAGCAGGCTCCAAATTTCTGGCATCTCTGTTCTACACCATTTTCATGAAACTCAGTAAATCAAGGCACTGTCTGGTATACTCATGATCAGCAACAGGACATCCAATGTTTCTCCAGTGCCACCTGGTCATAGGAATTTCAAAAATTTCATGGTATTTATCTAGCCATTTTTCAAGCATGAAGTTGGAGGCACTGTGGGTTTCAGTTCATTCAGCAAACATTAAATGGTGAGGAAGCTCATTTCAATGAACTCTCTGGAGAACTCTCACAGGCACGGCTTCCCAAAGAGTGGACAAAAGGTCACATTAGGCTAGGCCCATTGAGGTCTACAATGTGAGGTCCATGTGTGTTTTGACTCTCAACTATGGCTGCCATTTCTTTAAGAATAAAATCATGTGATATCCTTGCTGAGATTCCCAGGCCTCTGTGGAAATCCACCCGGGGCCTAGGTCTCAGTTTCCAAGAGCGACTTTCATGCGTGGCCTCTTAAAATCCCAACAAAATTCATGGCAATGCTTCTCTGAGTTCAGTTCCAAAACCCAGTCTCTAAGGGGAATCACACCAGAGTTCAAGCTCACGTGGACCCAGTCATTTTTTCCAATGCAACACAAATGACCAAAATTAAAACCAAAACACTCCCACATGGCCCTCATCTTATTCCATATAGTCAATCATCTTAACCTCTGGCTGGAGGTTTCCATGAGGGGCGCAGCCAAGACAGTGTCCAAAATCAGCTCGTTTGCCCCTCATTTGCCTAAAGTCAGGGTAGCCTGGACACCGTTTCTCTGAAACAGGAGCGAACAAATAAGCCTGCCGTTAATACTTCTTTGTTTCTCCAATTTGAGGCCTACTGATTTTAGGTATCGATTCTTTAGGTGATTTAGAGTCATGCGAAAACACAAGCACCTCTGCAGGGCTTTGAAGAACTCATTTGACCCAAAGAATCCCTATTGTCATTTGATGGAGTGCAGGAACCTAACAGAGGAAGGCAAGAGACTTCATCCACAATGAATGATATTTTTTGCCATTTTGGTTTTGGAAGCTCACGTGGGATCATTCTTAAGATCCATCAGGTGCTGAGAATCTAAGTCACAGCCACACACAGGTCCAAGAGGCTGATAAAGAGCCACAGGTGAGGCCCATTCATTTCCATTTGAAAACTGTTTTCTTCAGGCTTCACAAAGGGGTGGCCTGAGGCAAAGACCTTCCTGACATTCAGTGCAACACAACAATAAGTAAGCAAAAGGCCCAAAGCAGGGTTTCTGCACTGAGACTTTCCTGGTCACACTGATATCTGAGTTTTTTGAGATGCTCGCCATTCTCTTCAGCTATCCAGTACATGGCCATGTCACAGAGCTTGGAGGTGGTACATATTTTGTACACAAATCCATGAGCCTATTCTGGAGAGTGGCCAGAATTCAGGAAGCAAACAACAACTTAGAAAGATAGCAGGTGTTGCACATTGATAAGACAAGCTGCAGTCCATTCATATATTGGGCAGGATGAATTATGGGAAGATTTATACTAGACAGGACACATCCATTAATGCATTCTCTTTTCTAATGTCTACAACAACGGACACAGTGGGATACACAGAAAGAGAAACACTCGCCATGTCAAATGACTTACTAGAAACTGTCCACCTCCAAACCAAACAAACCGCCTTTTCTATCTATTCTCAGAACATGAGACAAAACAAAAAACCCACACCCACTCCCACAAAGGCACCTCCTTCCCCCAAGTACGTCTGTGACTATCCGGAGTGTCCTCTGACTGGTGGGCCATACTATGTTCCCCCGAAATGGCCTGTCTTCTCTCAGATCTTGATTCCTTGACCAACTCTGTGAAGACGTCAGGAAAAAGTGGTTAGCCACTACCTGTTTTCTCAGGAAAGGTCCATCTTCAGAGCTCTCCTGGCATTTGGCCATCCTCACATCATTAGGTACCAAGAAAACTGACTCTGTCCTTGGTAAATCCAAACAAGTGAGCCCACTGGGACTGGGACTGGGACTGCCTCTGGGTGTCTGGCTTCTTGGATACCAAGTTCAGAGAGTTCCATCACCAAGGAAATGAGGTATTTCACATTCTTCGGAACTGAATGAGGTCACTGCCTTGGCAACCACTTTGTCCTAACAGTTGCTTCCAAGGGTAACATAAGATGGAGGTTGCCAGAACTTCCTGTGACACTTTCATAAGGTAGAATGTATATCACCATTGGCACCCGGGAACAGCTCTCCACTCAGCCCTGGTTTGGTCCATCTTCTGTACAATAAGAAGAGAGAGAGGCAGATTCAGACACATCCCTTCATCCTGACCAGGTTGTTTGCCATGGAAGATGACTTTTGCTCTCTCAGGTGCTTCATACCTGCCTACAACTTCTCCAGGTACCATTTGTGCATGGACATTTGAGGTTCTCACCAGGTTGAAGGTCCCCAACTTTCCTGTATTGTAAGAACCACTCTGTCTCTGCTCTTCTGTAAAATGATTGAGGGAACAGTGTATACTTGGGGTTAAAAACAGGTTTGATTTGGATTACGAGTGATTCTGTGTGATGAATAATGGTATTGGGAACCTGCAATATTTACAAGAATATAGAGGTGAAATATAAGTAGGAAAACAGAAATCTAGGTATGATTTGAAGCCCAGAAGGGTTTTGCCCTTGATTGGGATACTTAGCTTTGAATGATGTTCTGCAAAGATGCCTCAGATAATTCCATATACAATGGCATAGGACCTTGTACATTGGATGATTGAATTTAGAAGAGAACATCCAGTCAAAAAGGGATATTCAGTAGGATTAGGAAGATAGTCGGTAGGTTTAGGAAGAAGAGTGAGTGTAGGATTTGGACCAAAAGTTCTTTAGCAATAGACTTTCGGTTGTTGAGTGAATGTAAATGTCAGCACATATGAAGAGTCAGTCACTATGTTGAACTGGGGAAAATATGTAGAAAAGCAGATATCAATAGAAACATTACGAAATCAGGCAAAGTATAAAGTGAGTGATAGAATTAGACATTTTCAACAGGGTTGAGTTTGAATATATAAATTAGGAAAAAAACAAATATGTAGTCACCAATAGGATTGACAATTGACAGCATTAGGCAACCTGGACATGGATGTTTTTAGAAATCCATGTTCACTTTCCATTTAGGCTTTGGTACAATCATAAGTGTGACCTTTCCATTTTTTGTCCAGAATATTACTGTGATAATGAGGTGACATGAGTATTTCTTTCACCATTTCTGGGAGCAATATATTGAAGATGTAAAATGAGAATCGGGGGTACAAAGAGGTGTACCCTGTTTCTAGGAACATAGAGAAAAAGCATGAATAGACCATACTGTGAATAAATAATATAACTTTTTTGAACTTTAAATAATGAATTGAACTGATATCTGAAAAATTAAAGGAAATCGTATATTGATATACAATCATTCATTCCAACCAGGTATATATGTAATGGAAATATTTGTGTTTAGGTTTATCATAAAGAGTGTGTGAGTTTTGCTTCAAAATGATTATGGAAATTCAAAATAATGTGTTTGGAAAGAAGTCTCATGAAAAGACCAGTCAAGAATACCCTGACAATACATGTGTTCTGAAGCAAGAAGTGGTGAAAGTTGAAACAAATGCTTATTAATTTGTGAACTTGTGGATGAAATGTATATCCTGTGATGTGCAAAAACTGAAGAAACAATAATGTACCAGTGTCGAATACAAATGAATGACAAATTACATATCATGTCCCATAGGAGTCTACTTGCATTGATGTTAGACTGGGTCAGTTACTGTAGAATAATTAGGATTTGTATGCACCATTCACTGAAGTTAGTTTTCAGTACTAGGAAACAAATATGTATTTCAGGTGGATGAATATTTCTGATTATAATCTTGTGAAAAGTGGATTATAAATCCACATACATGAACATGAATGAATTTAGAGAGTGTATATTAGACACATATATTTCATATTTTGAAAAATTTGCAGAGTATATCTATATCTATATCTGTATATACACACACACACACACAACACTCACAGACATTAAAAAGTACCAATATAAATGCCAATCGAAATTCATCAGTAAATATGTATCATCCACAAATGCAAAAATATTTATTTAACTGAACATGAGTTAATGTATAATGTTGTTCTACTAGGACGCTCTCCTATAGGTTGAATTTTCATTTCCAACAGCATTTAGGAGGAGTGAACTCTTCTCACAATTTGTATCTGCCAAGACAGCCACCTCACAAAAATGTACGTGTGATACCTGGTAGGATTCTATATATGCATATAAATATACATGTGTGAATAGGCTACAGAAAAGGGAAATAAGAATTCACATATTTGTTAAGCTTAAAAACACATGGAGAATATTTCAAATAAATTTGACTAGATTTATAACTCCTACCTTATATAATGCAAATGTCAAGTCCAACTATACAACATGTTTCCTCTGAAGTACTTGTATTTCTAATGTGTTGGGCTAATTTTCTCCATTATATTAGGATGAATAGTCTGAGTCTACTAGGTATGGGTTAGGGTCAGGGATTCAGTACTTCGAATGGAAATTTGGAAAATGAATCCAATGTGTATGTAAAAATATGCTGCACAAATATCCTCCCGCTCTCATCCAGAACAATGCCTTGACATTACCTTCACCCCAAGTAAGACACAATTAGAGGAGAAGAGTTACAAAATCAGTGAATACATATCTGGAATGTAAAATGCTCAGGAGTTCACAACCTTGGAGGTGGTAGAGGAGTTTCCAAAACTAAGGGACAGGGTAAACACTCCACAAACATGGAGCTCTGCTGGCCTAAAAACTTTTTGAGAAACTGCCTCTGAGCTTCCACACTTGAAATATATGTTGTTTTCAGGAGATTTGGCTTCCTCTGTAGTGAGACCATCAAAGCTGGGTCTGCATCTATGTGACCTGGAGGACATGGTTTCTTATTTTCCAATGAACAAGATGAAGCAGTGCTGAATCCTCTCTTTCTAGGTAAACTGAGGCCACTGGGGACTAAGTGTCTCCCCGTGTGGACTGTGAAGCCATTTGGTCCTCTTCCACTTTTTGTGGTGTTTTTGCTGCTGCACTGTGAGTTTGGTATTTGTTTCACGAAATACTAGGAGCTAAACTGGGACACAGTGCTGGAGGGAGTTCTGTCACGTGTGGTGGGTCAGGGTCTGCAAGAGAATGCACCAACTAGGCTCCTATCTCTCACAGCTTGCCCCATTGCCCCCTTGTCCATATCAACCTGATTCTTAATTTTCCTCTGAAAACTCTCCATATAACAAGATGCCTTTACATATAAGGGTCTGTTGGCTGCACCATGTCAGTTACAAGCCATTTGGAATCCAATGGTAGATCCACATGGCCCTACCACGGATTTTTTAGCAAACACCTCCCCACCACTGCTCTAGACCCACTACTCAGCAGGCTCCAAATTTCTGGCATCTCTGTTCTACACCATTTTCATGAAACTCAGTAAATCAAGGCACTGTCTGGTATACTCATGATCAGCAACAGGACATCCAATGTTTCTCCAGTGCCACCTGGTCATAGGAATTTCAAAAATTTCATGGTATTTATCTAGCCATTTTTCAAGCATGAAGTTGGAGGCACTGTGGGTTTCAGTTCATTCAGCAAACATTAAATGGTGAGGAAGCTCATTTCAATGAACTCTCTGGAGAACTCTCACAGGCACGGCTTCCCAAAGAGTGGACAAAAGGTCACATTAGGCTAGGCCCATTGAGGTCTACAATGTGAGGTCCATGTGTGTTTTGACTCTCAACTATGGCTGCCATTTCTTTAAGAATAAAATCATGTGATATCCTTGCTGAGATTCCCAGGCCTCTGTGGAAATCCACCCGGGGCCTAGGTCTCAGTTTCCAAGAGCGACTTTCATGCGTGGCCTCTTAAAATCCCAACAAAATTCATGGCAATGCTTCTCTGAGTTCAGTTCCAAAACCCAGTCTCTAAGGGGAATCACACCAGAGTTCAAGCTCACGTGGACCCAGTCATTTTTTCCAATGCAACACAAATGACCAAAATTAAAACCAAAACACTCCCACATGGCCCTCATCTTATTCCATATAGTCAATCATCTTAACCTCTGGCTGGAGGTTTCCATGAGGGGCGCAGCCCAAGACAGTGTCCAAAATCAGCTCGTTTGCCCCTCATTTGCCTAAAGTCAGGGTAGCCTGGACACCGTTTCTCTGAAACAGGAGCGAACAAATAAGCCTGCCGTTAATACTTCTTTGTTTCTCCAATTTGAGGCCTACTGATTTTAGGTATCGATTCTTTAGGTGATTTAGAGTCATGCGAAAACACAAGCACCTCTGCAGGGCTTTGAAGAACTCATTTGACCCAAAGAATCCCTATTGTCATTTGATGGAGTGCAGGAACCTAACAGAGGAAGGCAAGAGACTTCATCCACAATGAATGATATTTTTTGCCATTTTGGTTTTGGAAGCTCACGTGGGATCATTCTTAAGATCCATCAGGTGCTGAGAATCTAAGTCACAGCCACACACAGGTCCAAGAGGCTGATAAAGAGCCACAGGTGAGGCCCATTCATTTCCATTTGAAAACTGTTTTCTTCAGGCTTCACAAAGGGGTGGCCTGAGGCAAAGACCTTCCTGACATTCAGTGCAACACAACAATAAGTAAGCAAAAGGCCCAAAGCAGGGTTTCTGCACTGAGACTTTCCTGGTCACACTGATATCTGAGTTTTTTGAGATGCTCGCCATTCTCTTCAGCTATCCAGTACATGGCCATGTCACAGAGCTTGGAGGTGGTACATATTTTGTACACAAATCCATGAGCCTATTCTGGAGAGTGGCCAGAATTCAGGAAGCAAACAACAACTTAGAAAGATAGCAGGTGTTGCACATTGATAAGACAAGCTGCAGTCCATTCATATATTGGGCAGGATGAATTATGGGAAGATTTATACTAGACAGGACACATCCATTAATGCATTCTCTTTTCTAATGTCTACAACAACGGACACAGTGGGATACACAGAAAGAGAAACACTCGCCATGTCAAATGACTTACTAGAAACTGTCCACTCCAAACCAAACAAACCGCCTTTTCTATCTATTCTCAGAACATGAGACAAAACAAAAAACCCACACCCACTCCCACAAAGGCACCTCCTTCCCCCAAGTACGTCTGTGACTATCCGGAGTGTCCTCTGACTGGTGGGCCATACTATGTTCCCCCGAAATGGCCTGTCTTCTCTCAGATCTTGATTCCTTGACCAACTCTGTGAAGACGTCAGGAAAAAGTGGTTAGCCACTACCTGTTTTCTCAGGAAAGGTCCATCTTCAGAGCTCTCCTGGCATTTGGCCATCCTCACATCATTAGGTACCAAGAAAACTGACTCTGTCCTTGGTAAATCCAAACAAGTGAGCCCACTGGGACTGGGACTGGGACTGCCTCTGGGTGTCTGGCTTCTTGGATACCAAGTTCAGAGAGTTCCATCACCAAGGAAATGAGGTATTTCACATTCTTCGAACTGAATGAGGTCACTGCCTTGGCAACCACTTTGTCCTAACAGTTGCTTCCAAGGGTAACATAAGATGGAGGTTGCCAGAACTTCCTGTGACACTTTCATAAGGTAGAATGTATATCACCATTGGCACCCGGGAACAGCTCTCCACTCAGCCCTGGTTTGGTCCATCTTCTGTACAATAAGAAGAGAGAGAGGCAGATTCAGACACATCCCTTCATCCTGACCAGGTTGTTTGCCATGGAAGATGACTTTTGCTCTCTCAGGTGCTTCATACCTGCCTACAACTTCTCCAGGTACCATTTGTGCATGGACATTTGAGGTTCTCACCAGGTTGAAGGTCCCCAACTTTCCTGTATTGTAAGAACCACTCTGTCTCTGCTCTTCTGTAAAATGATTGAGGGAACAGTGTATACTTGGGGTTAAAAACAGGTTTGATTTGGATTACGAGTGATTCTGTGTGATGAATAATGGTATTGGGAACCTGCAATATTTACAAGAATATAGAGGTGAAATATAAGTAGGAAAACAGAAATCTAGGTATGATTTGAAGCCCAGAAGGGTTTTGCCCTTGATTGGGATACTTAGCTTTGAATGATGTTCTGCAAAGATGCCTCAGATAATTCCATATACAATGGCATAGGACCTTGTACATTGGATGATTGAATTTAGAAGAGAACATCCAGTCAAAAAGGGATATTCAGTAGGATTAGGAAGATAGTCGGTAGGTTTAGGAAGAAGAGTGAGTGTAGGATTTGGACCAAAAGTTCTTTAGCAATAGACTTTCGGTTGTTGAGTGAATGTAAATGTCAGCACATATGAAGAGTCAGTCACTATGTTGAACTGGGGAAAATATGTAGAAAAGCAGATATCAATAGAAACATTACGAAATCAGGCAAAGTATAAAGTGAGTGATAGAATTAGACATTTTCAACAGGGTTGAGTTTGAATATATAAATTAGGAAAAAAACAAATATGTAGTCACCAATAGGATTGACAATTGACAGCATTAGGCAACCTGGACATGGATGTTTTTAGAAATCCATGTTCACTTTCCATTTAGGCTTTGGTACAATCATAAGTGTGACCTTTCCATTTTTTGTCCAGAATATTACTGTGATAATGAGGTGACATGAGTATTTCTTTCACCATTTCTGGGAGCAATATATTGAAGATGTAAAATGAGAATCGGGGGTACAAAGAGGTGTACCCAGTTTCTAGGAACATAGAGAAAAAGCATGAATAGACCATACTGTGAATAAATAATATAACTTTTTTGAACTTTAAATAATGAATTGAACTGATATCTGAAAAATTAAAGGAAATCGTATATTGATATACAATCATTCATTCCAACCAGGTATATATGTAATGGAAATATTTGTGTTTAGGTTTATCATAAAGAGTGTGTGAGTTTTGCTTCAAAATGATTATGGAAATTCAAAATAATGTGTTTGGAAAGAAGTCTCATGAAAAGACCAGTCAAGAATACCCTGACAATACATGTGTTCTGAAGCAAGAAGTGGTGAAAGTTGAAACAAATGCTTATTAATTTGTGAACTTGTGGATGAAATGTATATCCTGTGATGTTCAAAAACTGAAGAAACAATAATGTACCAGTGTCGAATACAAATGAATGACAAATTACATATCATGTCCCATAGGAGTCTACTTGCATTGATGTTAGACTGGGTCAGTTACTGTAGAATAATTAGGATTTGTATGCACCATTCACTGAAGTTAGTTTTCAGTACTAGGAAACAAATATGTATTTCAGGTGGATGAATATTTCTGATTATAATCTTGTGAAAAGTGGATTATAAATCCACATACATGAACATGAATGAATTTAGAGAGTGTATATTAGACACATATATTTCATATTTTGAAAAATTTGCAGAGTATATCTATATCTATATCTGTATATATACACACACACACACAACACTCACAGACATTAAAAAGTACCAATATAAATGCCAATCGAAATTCATCAGTAAATATGTATCATCCACAAATGCAAAAATATTTATTTAACTGAACATGAGTTAATGTATAATGTTGTTCTACTAGGACGCTCTCCTATAGGTTGAATTTTCATTTCCAACAGCATTTAGGAGGAGTGAACTCTTCTCACAATTTGTATCTGCCAAGACAGCCACCTCACAAAAATGTACGTGTGATACCTGGTAGGATTCTATATATGCATATAAATATACATGTGTGAATAGGCTACAGAAAAGGGAAATAAGAATTCACATATTTGTTAAGCTTAAAAACACATGGAGAATATTTCAAATAAATTTGACTAGATTTATAACTCCTACCTTATATAATGCAAATGTCAAGTCCAACTATACAACATGTTTCCTCTGAAGTACTTGTATTTCTAATGTGTTGGGCTAATTTTCTCCATTATATTAGGATGAATAGTCTGAGTCTACTAGGTATGGGTTAGTGTCAGGGATTCAGTACTTCGAATGGAAATTTGGAAAATGAATCCAATGTGTATGTAAAAATATGCTGCACAAATATCCTCCCGCTCTCATCCAGAACAATGCCTTGACATTACCTTCACCCCAAGTAAGACACAATTAGAGGAGAAGAGTTACAAAATCAGTGAATACATATCTGGAATGGAAAATGCTCAGGAGTTCACAACCTTGGAGGTGGTAGAGGAGTTTCCAAAACTAAGGGACAGGGTAAACACTCCACAAACATGGAGCTCTGCTGGCCTAAAAACTTTTTGAGAAACTGCCTCTGAGCTTCCACACTTGAAATATATGTTGTTTTCAGGAGATTTGGCTTCCTCTGTAGTGAGACCATCAAAGCTGGGTCTGCATCTATGTGACCTGGAGGACATGGTTTCTTATTTTCCAATGAACAAGATGAAGCAGTGCTGAATCCTCTCTTTGTAGGTAAACTGAGGCCACTGGGGACTAAGTGTCTCCCCGTGTGGACTGTGAAGCCATTTGGTCCTCTTCCACTTTTTGTGGTGTTTTTGCTGCTGCACTGTGAGTTTGGTATTTGTTTCACGAAATACTAGGAGCTAAACTGGGACACAGTGCTGAAGGGAGTTCTGTCACGTGTGGTGGGTCAGGGTCTGCAAGAGAATGCACCAACTAGGCTCCTATCTCTCACAGCTTGCCCCATTGCCCCCTTGTCCATATCAACCTGATTCTTAATTTTCCTCTGAAAACTCTCCATATAACAAGATGCCTTTACATATAAGGGTCTGTTGGCTGCACCATGTCAGTTACAAGCCATTTGGAATCCAATGGTAGATCCACATGGCCCTACCACGGATTTTTTAGCAAACACCTCCCCACCACTGCTCTAGACCCACTACTCAGCAGGCTCCAAATTTCTGGCATCTCTGTTCTACACCATTTTCATGAAACTCAGTAAATCAAGGCACTGTCTGGTATACTCATGATCAGCAACAGGACATCCAATGTTTCTCCAGTGCCACCTGGTCATAGGAATTTCAAAAATTTCATGGTATTTATCTAGCCATTTTTCAAGCATGAAGTTGGAGGCACTGTGGGTTTCAGTTCATTCAGCAAACATTAAATGGTGAGAAAGCTCATTTCAATGAACTCTCTGGAGAACTCTCACAGGCACGGCTTCCCAAAGAGTGGACAAAAGGTCACATTAGGCCAGGCCCATTGAGGTCTACAATGTGAGGTCCATGTGTGTTTTGACTCTCAACTATGGCTGCCATTTCTTTAAGAATAAAATCATGTGATATCCTTGCTGAGATTCCCAGGCCTCTGTGGAAATCCACCCGGGGCCTAGGTCTCAGTTTCCAAGAGCGACTTTCATGCGTGGCCTCTTAAAATCCCAACAAAATTCATGGCAATGCTTCTCTGAGTTCAGTTCCAAAACCCAGTCTCTAAGGGGAATCACACCAGAGTTCAAGCTCACGTGGACCCAGTCATTTTTTCCAATGCAACACAAATGACCAAAATTAAAACCAAAACACTCCCACATGGCCTTCATCTTATTCCATATAGTCAATCATCTTAACCTCTGGCTGGAGGTTTCCATGAGGGGCGCAGCCCAAGACAGTGTCCAAAATCAGCTCGTTTGCCCCTCATTTGCCTAAAGTCAGGGTAGCCTGGACACCGTTTCTCTGAAACAGGAGCGAACAAATAAGCCTGCCGTTAATACTTCTTTGTTTCTCCAATTTGAGGCCTACTGATTTTAGGTATCGATTCTTTAGGTGATTTAGAGTCATGCGAAAACACAAGCACCTCTGCAGGGCTTTGAAGAACTCATTTGACCCAAAGAATCCCTATTGTCATTTGATGGAGTGCAGGAACCTAACAGAGGAAGGCAAGAGACTTCATCCACAATGAATGATATTTTTTGCCATTTTGGTTTTGGAAGCTCACGTGGGATCATTCTTAAGATCCATCAGGTGCTGAGAATCTAAGTCACAGCCACACACAGGTCCAAGAGGCTGATAAAGAGCCACAGGTGAGGCCCATTCATTTCCATTTGAAAACTGTTTTCTTCAGGCTTCACAAAGGGGTGGCCTGAGGCAAAGACCTTCCTGACATTCAGTGCAACACAACAATAAGTAAGCAAAAGGCCCAAAGCAGGGTTTCTGCACTGAGACTTTCCTGGTCACACTGATATCTGAGTTTTTTGAGATGCTCGCCATTCTCTTCAGCTATCCAGTACATGGCCATGTCACAGAGCTTGGAGGTGGTACATATTTTGTACACAAATCCATGAGCCTATTCTGGAGAGTGGCCAGAATTCAGGAAGCAAACAACAACTTAGAAAGATAGCAGGTGTTGCACATTGATAAGACAAGCTGCAGTCCATTCATATATTGGGCAGGATGAATTATGGGAAGATTTATACTAGACAGGACACATCCATTAATGCATTCTCTTTTCTAATGTCTACAACAACGGACACAGTGGGATACACAGAATGAGAAACACTCGCCATGTCAAATGACTTACTAGAAACTGTCCACTCCAAACCAAACAAACCGCCTTTTCTATCTATTCTCAGAACATGAGACAAAACAACAAACCCACACCCACTCCCACAAAGGCACCTCCTTCCCCCAAGTACGTCTGTGACTATCCGGAGTGTCCTCTGACTGGTGGGCCATACTATGTTCCCCCGAAATGGCCTGTCTTCTCTCAGATCTTGATTCCTTGACCAACTCTGTGAAGACGTCAGGAAAAAGTGGTTAGCCACTACCTGTTTTCTCAGGAAAGGTCCATCTTCAGAGCTCTCCTGGCATTTGGCCATCCTCACATCATTAGGTACCAAGAAAACTGACTCTGTCCTTGGTAAATCCAAACAAGTGAGCCCACTGGGACTGGGACTGGGACTGCCTCTGGGTGTCTGGCTTCTTGGATACCAAGTTCAGAGAGTTCCATCACCAAGGGAATGAGGTATTTCACATTCTTTGGAACTGAATGAGGTCACTGCCTTGGCAACCACTTTGTCCTAACAGTTGCTTCCAAGGGTAACATAAGATGGAGGTTGCCAGAACTTCCTGTGACACTTTCATAAGGTAGAATGTATATCACCATTGGCACCCGGGAACAGCTCTCCACTCAGCCCTGGTTTGGTCCATCTTCTGTACAATAAGAAGAGAGAGAGGCAGATTCAGACACATTCCTTCATCCTGACCAGGTTGTTTGCCATGGAAGATGACTTTTGCTCTCTCAGGTGCTTCATACCTGCCTACAACTTCTCCAGGTACCATTTGTGCATGGACATTTGAGGTTCTCATCAGGTTGAAGGTCTCCAACTTTCCTGTATTGTAAGAACCACTCTGTCTCTGCTCTTCTGTAAAATGATTGAGGGAACAGTGTATACTTGGGGTTAAAAACAGGTTTGATTTGGATTACGAGTGATTCTGTGTGATGAATAATGGTATTGGGAACCTGCAATATTTACAAGAATATAGAGGTGAAATATAAGTAGGAAAACAGAAATCTAGGTATGATTTGAAGCCCAGAAGGGTTTTGCCCTTGATTGGGATACTTAGCTTTGAATGATGTTCTGCAAAGATGCCTCAGATAATTCCATATACAATGGCATAGGACCTTGTACATTGGATGATTGAATTTAGAAGAGAACATCCAGTCAAAAAGGGATATTCAGTAGGATTAGGAAGATAGTCGGTAGGTTTAGGAAGAAGAGTGAGTGTAGGATTTGGACCAAAAGTTCTTTAGCAATAGACTTTCGGTTGTTGAGTGAATGTAAATGTCAGCACATATGAAGAGTCAGTCACTATGTTGAACTGGGGAAAATATGTAGAAAAGCAGATATCAATAGAAACATTACGAAATCAGGCAAAGTATAAAGTGAGTGATAGAATTAGACATTTTCAACAGGGTTGAGTTTGAATATATAAATTAGGAAAAAAACAAATATGTAGTCACCAATAGGATTGACAATTGACAGCATTAGGCAACCTGGACATGGATGTTTTTAGAAATCCATGTTCACTTTCCATTTAGGCTTTGGTACAATCATAAG
>NW_027511082.1:0-28569 GCF_048772815.1 Callospermophilus lateralis
TGTGCCAAGCGTCCAAAAGTACTGGTTTTCTGAAATCTCGGCAAACATTTTTTCACCCAATCTTGATGATTCTCTGTGGTAATGATCAGTTCACTAAGTCCACTTGGCTGCCCAATTTTCACTCTTCTAGGTTGAAGCGTTCGTTTCCAGTAAGAGTTTGAATTTTTAGGTTTCACTATGTTTTCTCCTATATAGATAGATGTGTTGGGAACTCTAAATGAAACACGGTTTGTGCTAGCTCTTTGAAATTTTCAAAATAAAGTAGTTGTAGGTTCTGTCTCTATGGTTTGTTTCCTCTTGAAGCAGCCCTAACTAGAGACTGCCTAAATACACTTTCTTTAGAAAGGTGTGCCAAGCATCCAAAAGTACTGGTTTTCTAAAATCTTGGCAAACATTTTTTCACCCAATCTTGATGATTCTCTGTGGTAGTGATCAGTTCACTAAGTCCACTTGGCTGCCCAATTTTCACTCTTCTAGGTTGAAAGCGTTCGTTTCCAGTAAGAGTATGAATTTTTAGGTTTCACTCTGTTTTCTCCTATATAGATAGATGTGTTTGGAACTCTAAATTAAACACGGTTTGTGCTAGCTCTTTGAAAATTGACAAAATAATGTAGTTTTAGGTTGTGTCTCTATGGTTTGTTTCCTCGTGTAGCATCCCTAACTAGAGACTGCCTAAATACACTTTCATTGGAAAGGTGTGCCAAGCGTCCAAAAGTACTGGTTTTCTGAAATCTCAGCAAACATTTTTTCCCCCAATCTTCATGATTCTCTGTAGTAATGATCAGTTCACTAAGTCCATTTGGCTGCCCAATTTTCACTCTTCTAGGTTGAAGCGTTCGCTTCCAGTAAGAGTTTGAATTTTTAGGTTTCACTCTGTTTTCTCCTATATTGATAGATGTGTTTGGAACTCTAAATGAAACACGGTTTGTACTAGCTCTTTGAAATTTGACAAAATAAAGTAGGTTTAGGTTCTGTCTCTATGGTTTGTTTCCTCTTGAAGCAACCCTACCCAGAGACTGCCTAAAGACATTTTCATTGCAAAGGTGTGCCAAGCGTCCAAAAGTACTGGTTTTCTGAAATCTCTCCAAACATTTTTTCACCCAATCTGGATGATTCTCTGTGGAAGTGATCAGTTCACTAAGCCCACTTGCCTGCCCAATTTTCACTCTTCTAGGTTGAAGCGTTCGTTTCCAGTAAGAGTTTGAATTTTTAGGTTTCACTCTGTTTTCTCCTATATAGATAGATGTGTTTGGAACTCTAAATGAAACACGGTTTGTGCTAGCTCTTTGAAAATTGACAAAATAAAGTAGTTTTAGGTTGTGTCTCTATGGTTTGTTTCCTCGTGTATCAGCCATAACTAGAGACTGCCTAAATACACTTTCATTGGAAAGGTGTGCCAAGCGTCCAAAAGTACTGGTTTTCTGAAATCTCCGCAAACATTTTTTCACCCAATCTTCATGATTCTCTGTGGTAATGATCAGTTCACTAAGTCCACTTGGCTGCCCAATTTTCATTCTTCTAGGTTGAAGCGTTCGTTTCCAGTAAGAGTTTGAATTTTTAGGTTTCACTCTGTTTTCTCCTATATAGATAGATGTGTTTGGACTCTAAATGAAACACGGTTTGTGCTAGCTCTTTGAAATTTGACGAAATAAAGTAGTTTTAGGTTCTGTCTCTATGGTTTGTTTCCTCTTGAAGCAGCCCTACCTAGAGACTGCCTAAATACACTTTCATTGGAAAGGTGTGCCAAGCGTCCAAACGTACTGGTTTTCTTAAATCTCGGCAAACATTTTTTCACCCAATCTTGATGATTCTCTGTGGTAGTGATCAGTTCACTAAGTCCACTTGGCTGCCCAATTTTCACTCTTCTAGGTGGAAGCGTTCGTTTCCAGTAAGAGTTTGAATTTTTAGGTTTCACTCTGTTTTCTCCTATATTGATAGATGTGTTTGGAACTCTAAATGAAACACGGTTTGTGCTAGATCTTTGAAAATTTACAAAATAAAGTAGTTCTAAGTTCTTTCTCTATGGTTTGTTTCCTCTTGAAGCAGCCCTAACTAGATACTGCCTAAACACACTTTCATTGGAAAGGTGTGCCAAGCGTCCAAAAGTACTGGTTTTCTGAAATCTCGGCAAACATTTTTCACCCAATCTTGATGATTCTCTGTGGTAATGATCAGTTCACTAAGTCCACTTGGCTGCCCAATTTTCACTCTTCTAGGTTGAAGCGTTCATTTCCAGTAAGAGTTTGAATTTTTAGGTTTCACTCTGTTTTCTCCTATATAGATAGAAGTGTTTGGAACTCTAAATGAAACACGGTTTGTGCTAGCTCTTTGAAATTTGACAAAATAAAGTAGTTTTAGGTTCTGTTTCTATGATTTTTTTCCTCTTGAAACAGCCCTACCTAGGGACTGCCTAAATACACTTTCATTGGAAAGGTGTGCCAAGTGTCCAAAAGTACTGGTTTTCTTAAATCTCGGAAGACATTTTTTCACCGAATTTGATGATTCTCTGTGGTAGTGATCAGTTCACTAAGTCCACTTGGCTGCCCAATTTTCACTCTTCTAGGTTGAAGCGTTCGTTTCCAGTAACAGTTTGAATTTTTAGGTTTCACTCTGTTTTCTCCTATATAGATAGATGTGTTGGGAACTCTAAATGAAACACGGTTTGTGCTAGCTCTTTGAAAATTGAAAAAAAAGTAGTTGTAGGTTCTGTCTCTATGGTTTGTTTCCTCTTGAAGCAGCCCTAACTAGAGACTGCCTAAATACACTTTCTTTAGAAAGGTGTGCCAAGCATCCAAAAGTACTGGTTTTCTAAAATCTTGGCAAACATTTTTTCACCCAATCTTGATGATTCTCTGTGGTAGTGATCAGTTCACTAAGTCCACTTGGCTGCCCAATTTTCACTCTTCTAGGTTGAAAGCGTTCGTTTCCAGTAAGAGTATGAATTTTTAGGTTTCACTCTGTTTTCTCCTATATAGATAGATGTGTTTGGAACTCTAAATTAAACACGGTTTGCGCTAGCTCTTTGAAAATTGACAAAATAATGTAGTTTTAGGTTCTGTCTCTATGGTTTGTTTCCTCGTGTAGCAGCCCTAACTAGAGACTGCCTAAATACACTTTCATTGGAAAGGTGTGCCAAGCGTCCAAAAGTACTGGTTTTCTGAAATCTCAGCAAACATTTTTTCCCCCAATCTTCATGATTCTCTGTAGTAATGATCAGTTCACTAAGTCCACTTGGCTGCCCAATTTTCACTCTTCTAGGTTGAAGCGTTCGCTTCCAGTAAGAGTTTGAATTTTTAGGTTTCACTCTGTTTTCTCCTATATTGATAGATGTGTTTGGAACTCTAAATGAAACACGGTTTGTACTAGCTCTTTGAAATTTGACAAAATAAAGTAGGTTTAGGTTCTGTCTCTATGGTTTGTTTCCTCTTGAAGCAACCCTACCCAGAGACTGCCTAAATATACTTTCATTGGAAAGGTGTGCCAAGCGTCCAAAAGTACTGGTTTTCTGAAATCTCGGCAAACCTTTTTTCACCCAATCTTGATGATTCTCTGTGGTAGTGATCAGTTCACAAAGTCCACTTGGCTGCCCAATTTTCACTCTTCTAGGTTGAAGCTTTCGTTTCCAGTAAGAGTTTGAATTTTTTAGGTTTCACTCTGTTTTCTCCTATATAGATAGATGTGTTGGGAACTCTAAATGAAACACGGTTTGAGCTAGATCTTTGAATATTGAAAAAAAAAAGTAGTTCTAAGTTCTGTCTCTATGGTTTGTTTCCTATTGAAGCAGCCCTAGGCAGAGACTGCCTAAAGACATTTTCATTGCAAAGGTGTGCCAAGCGTCCAAAAGTACTGGTTTTCTGAAATCTCTCCAAACATTTTTTCACCCAATCTGGATGATTCTCTGTGGAAGTGATCAGTTCACTAAGCCCACTTGCCTGCCCAATTTTCACTCTTCTAGGTTGAAGCGTTCGTTTCCAGTAAGAGTTTGAATTTTTAGGTTTCACTCTGTTTTCTCCTATATAGATAGATGTGTTTGGAACTCTAAATGAAACACGGTTTGTGCTAGCTCTTTGAAAATTGACAAAATAAAGTAGTTTTAGGTTGTGTCTCTATGGTTTGTTTCCTCGTGTAGCAGCCATAACTAGAGACTGCCTAAATACACTTTCATTGGAAAGGTGTGCCAAGCGTCCAAAAGTACTGGTTTTCTGAAATCTCCGCAAACATTTTTCACCCAATCTTCATGATTCTCTGTGGTAATGATCAGTTCACTAAGTCCACTTGGCTGCCCAATTTTCATTCTTCTAGGTTGAAGCGTTCGTTTCCAGTAAGAGTTTGAATTTTTAGGTTTCACTCTGTTTTCTCCTATATAGATAGATGTGTTTGGACTCTAAATGAAACAGGGTTTGTGCTAGCTCTTTGAAATTTGACGAAATAAAGTAGTTTTAGGTTCTGTCTCTATGGTTTGTTTCCTCTTGAAGCAGCCCTACCTAGAGACTGCCTAAATACACTTTCATTGGAAAGGTGTGCCAAGCGTCCAAACGTACTGGTTTTCTTAAATCTCGGCAAACATTTTTTCACCCAATCTTGATGATTCTCTGTGGTAGTGATCAGTTCACTAAGTCCACTTGGCTGCCCAATTTTCACTCTTCTAGGTGGAAGCGTTCGTTTCCAGTAAGAGTTTGAATTTTTAGGTTTCACTCTGTTTTCTCCTATATTGATAGATGTGTTTGGAACTCTAAATGAAACACGGTTTGTGCTAGATCTTTGAAAATTTACAAAATAAAGTACTTCTAAGTTCTTTCTCTATGGTTTGTTTCATCTTGAAGCAGCCCTAACTAGATACTGCCTAAATACACTTTCATTGGAAAGGTGTGCCAAGCGTCCAAAAGTACTGGTTTTCTGAAATCTCGGCAAACCTTTTTTCACCCAATCTTGATGATTCTCTGTGGTAATGATCAGTTCACTAAGCCCACTTGGCTGCCCAATTTTCACAATCTAGGTTGAAGCGTTCGTTTCCAGTAAGAGTTTGAATTTTTAGGTTTCACTCTGTTTTCTCCTATATAGATAGATGTGTTGGGAACTCTAAATGAAACACGGTTTGAGCTAGCTCTTTGAAAATTGAAAAAAAGAGTAGTTCTAATTTCTGTCTCTATGGTTTGTTTCCTCTTGAAGCAGCCCTAGGCAGAGACTGCCTAAAGATATTTTCATTGGAAAGGTGTGCCAAGCGTCCAAAAGTACTGGTTTTCTGAAATCTCGGCAAAGATTTTTTCACCCAATCTTGATGAAACATTGTGATAATGATCAGTTCACTAAGCCCACTTGGCTGCCCAATTTTCACTCTTCTAGGTTGAAGCGTTCGTTTCCAGTAAGAGTTTGAATTTTTAGGTTTCACTCTGTTTTCTCCTATATAGATAGATGTGTTTGGAATTCTAAATGAAACACTGTTTGTGCTAGCTCTTTGAAATTTGAAAAAATAAAGTAGTTTAAGGTTCTGTCTCTATGGTTTGATTCCTCTTGAAGCAGCCCTACCTAGAGACTGCCTAAATACACTTTCATTCTAAAGGTGTGCCAAGCGTCCAAACGTACTGGTTTTCTTAAATCTCGGCAAATATTTTTTCACCCAATCTTGATGATTCTCTGTGGTATTGATCAGTTCACTAAGTCCACTTGGCTGCCCAATTTTAACTCTTCTAGGTTGAAGCGTTCGTTTCCAGTAAGAGTTTGAATTTTTAGGTTTCACTCTGTTTTCTTCGTTATAGATAGATGTGTTGGGAACTCTAAATGAAACACGGTTTGAGCTAGCTGTTTGAAAATTGAAAAAAAAAAGTAGTTCTAATTCTGTCTCTAAGGTTTGTTTCCTCTTGAAGCAGCCCTAAGCAAAGACTGCCTGAAGACATTTTCATTGGAAAGGTTTCCCAAGCATCCAAAAGTACTGGTTTTCTGAAATCTCGGCAACCTTTTTTCACCCAATCTTGATGAGACATTGTGGTAATGATCAGTTCACTAAGCCCACTTGGCTGCCAAATTTTCACTCTCTAGGTTGAAGCGTTCGTTTCCAGTAAGAGTTTGAATTTTTAGGTTTCACTCTGTTTTCTCCTGTATAGATAGATGTGTTGGGAACTCTAAATGAAAGACGGTTTGTGCTAGCTCTGTGAAAATTGACAAAATAAAGTAGTTCTAAGTTCTGTCTCTATAGTTTGTTTCCTCTTGAAGCAGCCCTACCTAGATACTGCCTAAATACACTTTCATTGGAAAGGTGTGCCAAGCGTCCAAACGTACTGGTTTTCTTATATCTCGGCAAACATTTTTTCACCCAATCTTGATGGTTCTCTGTGGTAGTGATCAGTTCACTAAGACCACTTGGCTGCCCAATTTTCACTCTTCTAGGTTGAAGCGTTCATTTCCAGTAAGAGTTTGAATTTTTAGGTTTCACTCTGTTTTCTCCTATATAGATAGATGTGTTTGGAACTCTAAATGAAACACGGTTTGTGCTAGATCTTTGAAAATTGACAAAATAAAGTAGTTTTAGGTTCTGTCTCTATGGTTTGTTTCCTCTTGAAGCAGCCCTAACTAGAGACTGCCTAAATACACTTTCATTGGAAAGGTGTGCCAAGCGTCCAAAAGTACTGGTTTTCTGAAATCTCGGCAAACATTTTTTCACCCAATCTTGATGATTCTCTGTTGTAATGATCAGTTCACTAAGTCCACTTGGCTGCCCAATTTTCACTCTTCTAGGTTGAAGCGTTCGTTTCCAGTAAGAGTTTGAATTTTTAGGTTTTACTCTGTTTTCTCCTATATAGATAGATGTGTTGGGAACTCTAAATCAAACACGGTTTGTGCTAGCTCTTTGAAATTTGAAAAAATAACGTAGTTTTAGGTTCTATCTCTATGGTTTGTTTCCTCTTAAAGCAGCCCTAACTAGAGACTGCCTAAATACACTTTCTTTAGAAAGGTGTGCCAAGCGTCCAAAAGTACTGGTTTTCTGAAATCTCGGCAAATATTTTTTCACCCAATCTTGATGATTCTCTGTGGTAGTGATCAGTTCACTAAGTCCACTTGGCTGCCCAATTTTCACTCTTTTAGGTTGAAGCGTTCGTTTCCAGTAAGAGTTTCAATTTTTAGGTTTCTCTCTGTTTTCTCCTATATAGATAGATGTGTTGGGAACTCTAAATGAAACACGGTTTGAGCTAGCTCTTTGAAAATTGAAAAAAATGTAGTTCTAAGTTTTGTCTCTATGCTTTGTTTCCTCTTGAAGCAGCCCTAACTAGAGACTGCCTAAATACATTTTCATTGGAAAGGTGTGCCAAGCGTCCAAAAGTACTGGTATTCTGAAATCTCGGCAAAACTTTTTTCACCCAATCTTGATGAGACATTGTGGTAATGATCAGTTCACTAAGCCCACTTGGCTGCCCAATTTTCACACTATAGGTTGAAGCGTTCGTTTCCAGTAAGAGTTTGAATTTTTACGTTTCACTCAGTTTTCTCCTATATAGATAGATGTGTTTGGAACTCTAAATGAAACACGGTTTGTGCTAGCTCTTTGAAAATTGACAAAATAAAGTAGATTTAGGTTCTGTCTCTATGGTTTGTTTCCTCTTGAAGCAGCCCTACCTAGAGACTGCCTAAATACACTTTCATTGGAAAGGTGTGCAAAGTGTCCAAAAGTACTGGTTTTCTGAAATCTCGGCAAACATTTTTTCACCCAATCTTGATGATTCTCTGTGGTAATTACCAGTTCACTAAGTCCACTTGGCTGCCCAATTTTCACTCTTTTAGGTTGAAGTGTTCGTTTCCAGTAAGAGTTTGAATTTTTAGCTATCACTCTGTTTCCTCCTATATAGATAGATGTGTTTGGAACTCTAAATGAAACACGGTTTGTGCTAGCTCTTTGAAATTTGACAAAATAAAGTAGATTTAGGTTCTGTCTCTATGGTTTGTTTCCTCTTGAAGCAGCCCTACCTAGAGACTGCCTAAATACACTTTCATTGGAAAGGTGTGCAAAGCGTCCAAAAGTACTGGTTTTCTGAAATCTCGGCAAACATTTTTTCACCCAATCTTGATGATTCTCTGTGGTAATTACCAGTTCACTAAGTCCACTTGGCTGCCCAATTTTCACTCTTCTAGGTTGAAGTGTTCGTTTCCAGTAAGAGTTTGAATTTTTAGCTATCACTCTGTTTCCTCCTATATAGATAGATGTGTTTGGAACTCTAAATGAAACACGGTTTGTGCTAGCTCTTTGAAATTTGACAAAATAAAGTAGTTTTAGGTTCTGTCTCTATGGTTTATTTCTTCTTGAAGCAGCCCTACCTAGAGACTGCCTAAATACACTTTCATTGGAAAGGTGTGCCAAGCGTCCAAACGTACTAGTTTTCTTAAATCTCGGCAAACATTTTTTCACCCAATCTTGATGATTCTCTGTGGTAGTGATAAGTTCATTATGTCCACTTGGCTGCCCAATTTTCACACTCTAGGTCTAATCGTTCGTTTCCAGTAAGAGTTTGAATTTTTAGGTATCACTCTGTTTTCTCCTATATAGATAGATTTGTTTGGAACTCTAAATGAAACACGGTTTGTGCTAGATCTTTGAAAATTGACAAAATAAAGTAGTTTTAGGTTCTGTTCTATGGTTTGTTTCCTCTTGAAGCAGCCTACCTAGATACTGCCTAAATACACTTTCATTTTAAAGGTGTGCCAAGCATCCAAAAGTACTGGTTTTCTGAAATCTCGGCAAACATTTTTTCACCCAATCTTGATAATTCTCTGTTGTAATGACCCGTTCACTAAGTCCACTTGGCTGCCCAATTTTCACTCTTCTAGGTTGAAGCGTTCGTTTCCAGTAAGAGTTTGAATTTTTAGCTTTTACTCTGTTTTCTCGATATAGATAGATGTGTTGGGAACTCTAAATAAAACACGGTTTGTGTTAGCTCTTTGAAAATTGACAAAATAAAGTAGTTCTAAGTTCGGTCTCTAAGGTTTGTTTCCTCTTGAAGCAGCCCTAAGCAGAGACTGCCTAAAGACACTTTCATTGGAAAGGTGTGCCAAGCGTCCAAAAGTACTGGTTTTCTGAAATCTCGGCAAACCTTTTTTCACCCAATCTTGATGAGACATTTTGGTAATGATCAGTTCACTAAGCCCACTTGGATGCCAAATTATCACACTCTAGGTTGAAGCGTTCCTTTCCAGTAAGAGTTTGAATTTTTAGGTTTCACTCTGTTTTCTCCTATATAGATAGATGTGTTGGGAACTCTAAATGAAACACGGTTTGTGCTAGCTCTTTGAAAATTGACAAAATAAAGTAGTTCTAAGTTCTGTCTCTATGGTTTGTTTCCTCTTGAAGCAGCCCTACCTAGAGACTGCCTAAATACACTTTCATTGGAAAGGTGTGCCAAGCGTCCAAAAGTACTGGTTTTCTGAAATCTCGGCAAACATTTTTTCACCCAATCTTGATGATTCTCTGTGGTAGTGATCAGTTAACTAAGTCCACTTGGCTGCCCAATTTTCACTCTTGTAGGTTGAAGCGTTCGTTTCCAATAAGGGTTTGAATTTTTAGGTTTCACTCTGTTTTCTCTTATATAGATAGATGTGTTGGGAACTCTAAATGAAACACGGTTTGTGCTAGGTCTTTGAAAATTGAGAAAATAAAGTAGTTCTAACTTCTGTCTCTAAGGTTTGTTTCCTCTTGAAGCAGCTCTAAGCAAAGACTGCCTAAAGTCATTTTCATTGGAAAGGTGTGCCAAGCGTCCAAAACTACTGGTTTTCTGAAATCTCGGCAAACATTTTTCACCCAATCTTGATGATTCTCTGTGGTAATGACCAGTTCACTAAGTCCACTTGGCCAGCCCAATTTTCACTCTTCTTGGTTGAAGCGTTCGTTTCCAGTAAGAGTTTGAATTTTTAGGTTTCACTCTATTTTCTCCTATATAGATAGATGTGTTGGGAACTCTAAATGAAACACGGTTTCTGCTAGCTCTTTGAAAATTGACAAAATAAAGTAGTTCTAAGTTCTGTCTCTAAGGTTTGTTTCCTCTTGAAGCAGCCCTAAGCAGAGACTGCCTAACGACATTTTCATTGGAAAGGAGTGCCAAGTGTCCAAAAGTACTGGTTTTCTGAAATCTCGGCAAAACTTTTTTCACCCAATCTTGATGAGACTTTGTGGTAATGATCAGTTCACTAAGCCCACTTGGCTGCCCAATTTTCACAATATAGTTTGAAGCGTTTGTTTCCAGTAAGAGTTTGAATTTTTAGGTTTCACTCTGTTTTCTCCTATATAGATAGATGTGTTCGGAACTCTAAATGAAACACGGTTTATGCTAGCTCTTTGAAATTTGACAAAATAAAGTAGTTTTAGGTTCTGTTTCTATGGTTTGTTTCCTCTTGAAGCAGCCCTACCTAGAGACTGCCTAAATACACTTTCATTGGAAAGGTGTGCCAAGCGTCCAAACTTAGTGGTTTTCTTAAATCTCGGCAAATATTTTTTCACCCAATCTTGATGGTTCTCTGTGGTAGTGATCAGTTCACTAAGTCCACTTGGCTGCCCAATTTTCACTCTTCTAGGTTGAAGCATTCGTTTCCAGTAAGAGTTTGAATTTTTAGGTTTTCACTCTGTTTTCTCCTATATAGATAGATGTGTTTGGAACTCTAAATGAAACACGGTTTGTGCTAGATCTTTGAAGATTGACAAAATAAAGTAGTTTTAGGTTCTGTCTCTATGGTTTGTTTCCTCTTGAAGCAGCCCTAACTAGAGACTGCCTAAATACACTTTCATTGGAAAGGTGTGCCAAGCGTCCAAAAGTACTGGTTTTCTGAAATCTCGGCAAACATTGTTTCACCCAATCTTGATGATTCTCTGTGGTAGTGATCAGTTCACTAAGTCCACTTGGCTGCCCAATTTTCACTCGTCTAGGTTGACACGTTCGTTTCCAGTAAGAATTTGAATTTTTAGGTTTCACTCTGTTTTCTCCTATATAGATAGATGTGTTGGGAACTCTAAATGAAACACGGTTTGAGCTAGCTCTTTGAAAATTGAAAAAAAAAAGTAGTTCTAAGTTCTGTCTCTATGGTTTGTTTCCTCTTGAAGCAGCCCTAGGCAGAGACTGCCTAAAGACATTTTCATTTTAAAGGTGTGCAAAGCGTCCAAAAGTACTGGTTTTCTGAAATCTCGGCAAACATTTTTTCACCCAATCTGGATGATTCTCTGTGGTAGTGATCAGTTCACTAAGCCCACTTGGCTGCCCAATTTTCACTCTTCTAGGTTGAAGCGTTCGTTTCCAGTAAGAGTTTGAATTTTTAGGTTTCACTCTGTTTTCTCCTATATAGATAGATGTGTTGGGAACTCTAAATGAAACACGGTTTGTGCTAGCTCTTTGAAAATTGACAAAATAAAGTAGTTTTAGGTTCTGTCTCTATGGTTTGTTTCCTCGTGTAGCAGCCCTAACTAGAGACTGCCTGAAGACACTTTCATTGGAAAGGTGTGCCAAGCGTCCAAAAGTACTGGTTTTCTGAAATCTCGGCAAACATTTTTTCACCCAATCTTGATGATTCTCTGTAGTAATGATCAGTTCACTAAGTCCACTTGGCTTCCCAATTTTCACTCTTCTAGGTCGAAGCGTTCGTTTCCAGTAAGAGTTTGAATTTTTAGGTATCACTCTGTTTTCTCCTATATAGATAGATGTGTTGGGAACTCTAAATGAAACACGGTTTGTGCTACGTCTTTGAAAATTGAGAAAATAAAGTGCTTCTAAGTTCTGTCTCTATGGTTTGTTTCCTCTTGAAGCAGCCCTAAGCAAAGACTGCCTGAAGACATTATCAGTGGAAAGGTGTGCCAAGCGTCCAAAATTATTGGTTTTCTGAAATCTCGGCAAACCTTTTTTCATCCAATCTTGATGAGACACTGTGGTAATGATCAGTTCCCTATGCCCGCTTGGCTGCCCAATTTTCACTCTTCTAGGTTGAAGCGTTCGTTTCCAGTAAGAGTTTGAATTTTTAGGTTTCACTCTGTTTCTCCTATATAGATAGATGTGTTGGGAACTCTAAATGAAACACGGTTTGTGCTAGCTCTTTGAAAATTGACAAAATAAAGTAGTTTTAGGTTCTGTGGCTATGGTTTGTTTCCTCTTGAAGCACCCCTAACAAGAGATTGCCTAAATACACTTTCATTGGAAAGGTTTGCCAAGCATCCAAAAGTACAGGTTTTCTGAAATCTCGGCAAACATTTTCACCCAATCTTGATGATTCTGTGTGGTAATTACCAGTTCACTACGTCCACTTGGCTGCCCAATTTTCACTCTTCTAGGTTGAAGCGTTCGTTTCCAGTAAGAGTTTGAATTTTTAGGTTTCTCTCTGTTTTCTCCTATATAGATAGATGTGTTGGGAACTCTAAATGAAACACGGTTTGAGCTAGCTCTTTGAAAATTGAAAAAAATGTAGTTCTAAGTTTTGTCTCTATGCTTTGTTTCCTCTTGAAGCAGCCCTAACTAGAGACTGCCTAAATACATTTTCATTGGAAAGGTGTGCCAAGCGTCCAAAAGTACTGGTATTCTGAAATCTCGGCAAAACTTTTTTCACCCAATCTTGATGAGACATTGTGGTAATGATCAGTTCACTAAGCCCACTTGGCTGCCCAATTTTCACACTATAGGTTGAAGCGTTCGTTTCCAGTAAGAGTTTGAATTTTTACGTTTCACTCAGTTTTCTCCTATATAGATAGATGTGTTTGGAACTCTAAATGAAACACGGTTTGTGCTAGCTCTTTGAAAATTGACAAAATAAAGTAGATTTAGGTTCTGTCTCTATGGTTTGTTTCCTCTTGAAGCAGCCCTACCTAGAGACTGCCTAAATACACTTTCATTGGAAAGGTGTGCAAAGTGTCCAAAAGTACTGGTTTTCTGAAATCTCGGCAAACATTTTTTCACCCAATCTTGATGATTCTCTGTGGTAATTACCAGTTCACTAAGTCCACTTGGCTGCCCAATTTTCACTCTTTTAGGTTGAAGTGTTCGTTTCCAGTAAGAGTTTGAATTTTTAGCTATCACTCTGTTTCCTCCTATATAGATAGATGTGTTTGGAACTCTAAATGAAACACGGTTTGTGCTAGCTCTTTGAAATTTGACAAAATAAAGTAGATTTAGGTTCTGTCTCTATGGTTTGTTTCCTCTTGAAGCAGCCCTACCTAGAGACTGCCTAAATACACTTTCATTGGAAAGGTGTGCAAAGCGTCCAAAAGTACTGGTTTTCTGAAATCTCGGCAAACATTTTTTCACCCAATCTTGATGATTCTCTGTGGTAATTACCAGTTCACTAAGTCCACTTGGCTGCCCAATTTTCACTCTTCTAGGTTGAAGTGTTCGTTTCCAGTAAGAGTTTGAATTTTTAGCTATCACTCTGTTTCCTCCTATATAGATAGATGTGTTTGGAACTCTAAATGAAACACGGTTTGTGCTAGCTCTTTGAAATTTGACAAAATAAAGTAGTTTTAGGTTCTGTCTCTATGGTTTATTTCTTCTTGAAGCAGCCCTACCTAGAGACTGCCTAAATACACTTTCATTGGAAAGGTGTGCCAAGCGTCCAAACGTACTAGTTTTCTTAAATCTCGGCAAACATTTTTTCACCCAATCTTGATGATTCTCTGTGGTAGTGATAAGTTCATTAAGTCCACTTGGCTGCCCAATTTTCACTCTTCTAGGTCTAATCGTTCGTTTCCAGTAAGAGTTTGAATTTTTAGGTATCACTCTGTTTTCTCCTATATAGATAGATTTGTTTGGAACTCTAAATGAAACACGGTTTGTGCTAGATCTTTGAAAATTGACAAAATAAAGTAGTTTTAGGTTCTGTTCTATGGTTTGTTTCCTCTTGAAGCAGCCCTACCTAGATACTGCCTAAATACACTTTCATTTTAAAGGTGTGCCAAGCATCCAAAAGTACTGGTTTTCTGAAATCTCGGCAAACATTTTTTCACCCAATCTTGATAATTCTCTGTTGTAATGACCCGTTCACTAAGTCCACTTGGCTGCCCAATTTTCACTCTTCTAGGTTGAAGCGTTCGTTTCCAGTAAGAGTTTGAATTTTTAGCTTTTACTCTGTTTTCTCGATATAGATAGATGTGTTGGGAACTCTAAATAAAACACGGTTTGTGTTAGCTCTTTGAAAATTGACAAAATAAAGTAGTTCTAAGTTCGGTCTCTAAGGTTTGTTTCCTCTTGAAGCAGCCCTAAGCAGAGACTGCCTAAAGACACTTTCATTGGAAAGGTGTGCCAAGCGTCCAAAAGTACTGGTTTTCTGAAATCTCGGCAAACCTTTTTTCACCCAATCTTGATGAGACATTTTGGTAATGATCAGTTCACTAAGCCCACTTGGATGCCAAATTATCACACTCTAGGTTGAAGCGTTCCTTTCCAGTAAGAGTTTGAATTTTTAGGTTTCACTCTGTTTTCTCCTATATAGATAGATGTGTTGGGAACTCTAAATGAAACACGGTTTGTGCTAGCTCTTTGAAAATTGACAAAATAAAGTAGTTCTAAGTTCTGTCTCTATGGTTTGTTTCCTCTTGAAGCAGCCCTACCTAGAGACTGCCTAAATACACTTTCATTGGAAAGGTGTGCCAAGCGTCCAAAAGTACTGGTTTTCTGAAATCTCGGCAAACATTTTTTCACCCAATCTTGATGATTCTCTGTGGTAGTGATCAGTTAACTAAGTCCACTTGGCTGCCCAATTTTCACTCTTGTAGGTTGAAGCGTTCGTTTCCAATAAGGGTTTGAATTTTTAGGTTTCACTCTGTTTTCTCTTATATAGATAGATGTGTTGGGAACTCTAAATGAAACACGGTTTGTGCTAGGTCTTTGAAAATTGAGAAAATAAAGTAGTTCTAACTTCTGTCTCTAAGGTTTGTTTCCTCTTGAAGCAGCTCTAAGCAAAGACTGCCTAAAGTCATTTTCATTGGAAAGGTGTGCCAAGCGTCCAAAACTACTGGTTTTCTGAAATCTCGGCAAACATTTTTCACCCAATCTTGATGATTCTCTGTGGTAATGACCAGTTCACTAAGTCCACTTGGCCAGCCCAATTTTCACTCTTCTTGGTTGAAGCGTTCGTTTCCAGTAAGAGTTTGAATTTTTAGGTTTCACTCTATTTTCTCCTATATAGATAGATGTGTTGGGAACTCTAAATGAAACACGGTTTCTGCTAGCTCTTTGAAAATTGACAAAATAAAGTAGTTCTAAGTTCTGTCTCTAAGGTTTGTTTCCTCTTGAAGCAGCCCTAAGCAGAGACTGCCTAACGACATTTTCATTGGAAAGGAGTGCCAAGTGTCCAAAAGTACTGGTTTTCTGAAATCTCGGCAAAACTTTTTTCACCCAATCTTGATGAGACTTTGTGGTAATGATCAGTTCACTAAGCACACTTGGCTGCCCAATTTTCACAATATAGTTTGAAGCGTTTGTTTCCAGTAAGAGTTTGAATTTTTAGGTTTCACTCTGTTTTCTCCTATATAGATAGATGTGTTCGGAACTCTAAATGAAACACGGTTTATGCTAGCTCTTTGAAATTTGACAAAATAAAGTAGTTTTAGGTTCTGTTTCTATGGTTTGTTTCCTCTTGAAGCAGCCCTACCTAGAGACTGCCTAAATACACTTTCATTGGAAAGGTGTGCCAAGCGTCCAAACTTAGTGGTTTTCTTAAATCTCGGCAAATATTTTTTCACCCAATCTTGATGGTTCTCTGTGGTAGTGATCAGTTCACTAAGTCCACTTGGCTGCCCAATTTTCACTCTTCTAGGTTGAAGCATTCGTTTCCAGTAAGAGTTTGAATTTTTAGGTTTCACTCTGTTTTCTCCTATATAGATAGATGTGTTTGGAACTCTAAATGAAACACGGTTTGTGCTAGATCTTTGAAGATTGACAAAATAAAGTAGTTTTAGGTTCTGTCTCTATGGTTTGTTTCCTCTTGAAGCAGCCCTAACTAGAGACTGCCTAAATACACTTTCATTGGAAAGGTGTGCCAAGCGTCCAAAAGTACTGGTTTTCTGAAATCTCGGCAAACATTGTTTCACCCAATCTTGATGATTCTCTGTGGTAGTGATCAGTTCACTAAGTCCACTTGGCTGCCCAATTTTCACTCGTCTAGGTTGACACGTTCGTTTCCAGTAAGAATTTGAATTTTTAGGTTTCACTCTGTTTTCTCCTATATAGATAGATGTGTTGGGAACTCTAAATGAAACACGGTTTGAGCTAGCTCTTTGAAAATTGAAAAAAAAAAGTAGTTCTAAGTTCTGTCTCTATGGTTTGTTTCCTCTTGAAGCAGCCCTAGGCAGAGACTGCCTAAAGACATTTTCATTTTAAAGGTGTGCAAAGCGTCCAAAAGTACTGGTTTTCTGAAATCTCGGCAAACATTTTTTCACCCAATCTGGATGATTCTCTGTGGTAGTGATCAGTTCACTAAGCCCACTTGGCTGCCCAATTTTCACTCTTCTAGGTTGAAGCGTTCGTTTCCAGTAAGAGTTTGAATTTTTAGGTTTCACTCTGTTTTCTCCTATATAGATAGATGTGTTGGGAACTCTAAATGAAACACGGTTTGTGCTAGCTCTTTGAAAATTGACAAAATAAAGTAGTTTTAGGTTCTGTCTCTATGGTTTGTTTCCTCGTGTAGCAGCCCTAACTAGAGACTGCCTGAAGACACTTTCATTGGAAAGGTGTGCCAAGCGTCCAAAAGTACTGGTTTTCTGAAATCTCGGCAAACATTTTTTCACCCAATCTTGATGATTCTCTGTAGTAATGATCAGTTCACTAAGTCCACTTGGCTTCCCAATTTTCACTCTTCTAGGTCGAAGCGTTCGTTTCCAGTAAGAGTTTGAATTTTTAGGTATCACTCTGTTTTCTCCTATATAGATAGATGTGTTGGGAACTCTAAATGAAACACGGTTTGTGCTACGTCTTTGAAAATTGAGAAAATAAAGTGCTTCTAAGTTCTGTCTCTATGGTTTGTTTCCTCTTGAAGCAGCCCTAAGCAAAGACTGCCTGAAGACATTATCAGTGGAAAGGTGTGCCAAGCGTCCAAAATTATTGGTTTTCTGAAATCTCGGCAAACCTTTTTTCATCCAATCTTGATGAGACACTGTGGTAATGATCAGTTCCCTATGCCCGCTTGGCTGCCCAATTTTCACTCTTCTAGGTTGAAGCGTTCGTTTCCAGTAAGAGTTTGAATTTTTAGGTTTCACTCTGTTTTCTCCTATATAGATAGATGTGTTGGGAACTCTAAATGAAACACGGTTTGTGCTAGCTCTTTGAAAATTGACAAAATAAAGTAGTTTTAGGTTCTGTGGCTATGGTTTGTTTCCTCTTGAAGCACCCCTAACAAGAGATTGCCTAAATACACTTTCATTGGAAAGGTTTGCCAAGCATCCAAAAGTACAGGTTTTCTGAAATCTCGGCAAACATTTTCACCCAATCTTGATGATTCTGTGTGGTAATTACCAGTTCACTACGTCCACTTGGCTGCCCAATTTTCACTCTTCTAGGTTGAAGCGTTCGTTTCCAGTAAGAGTTTGAATTTTTAGGTTTTACTCTGTTTTCTCCTATATAGATAGATGTGTTGGGAACTCTAAATGAAACAAGGTCTGTGTTAGCTCATGAAAATTGACAAAATAAAGTAATTCTAAGTTCTGTCTTTAAGGTTTGTTTCCTCTTGAAGCAGCCCTAAGCAGAGACTGCCTAAAAAAAACTTTCATTGGAAAGGTGTGACAAGCGTCCAAAAGTACTGGTTTTCTGAAATATCGGCAAACATTTTTTCACCCAATCTTCATGATTCTCTGTAGTAATGATCAGTTCACTAAGTCCACTTGGCTGCCAAATTTTCACACTCTAGGTTGAAGCGTTCCTTTCCAATAATAGTTTGAATTTTTAGGTTTCACTCTGTTTCTCCTATAAGATAGATATGTTGGGAACTCTAAATGAAACCCGGTTTGTGCTAGCTCTTTGAAAATTGACAAAATAAAGTAGTTCTAAGTTCTGTCTCTATGGGTGGTTTCCTCTTGAAGCAGCCCTACCTAGAGACTGCCTAAATACACTTTCATTGGAAAGGTGTGCCAAGCGTCCAAACGTACTGGTTTTCTTAAATCTCGGCAAACATTTTTTCACCCAATCTTGATGATTCTCTGTGGTAGTGATCAGTTCACTAAGTCCACTTGGCTGCCCAATTTTCACTCTTCTAGGTTGAAGCGTTCGTTTCCAGTACGAGTTTGAATTTTTAGGTTTCACTCTGTTTTCTCCTATATAGATAGATATGTTGGGAACTCTAAATGAAACACGGTTTGAGCTAGCTCTTTGAAAATTGAAAAAAAAGTAGTTCTAAGTTCTGTCTCTATGGTTTGTTTCCTCTTGAAGCAGTCCTAACTAGAGACTGCCTAAATACACTTTCATTGGAAAGGTGTGCCAAGCGTCCAAAAGTACTGGTTTTCTGAAATCTCGGCAAACATTTTATCACCCAATCTGGATGATTCTCTGTGGTAGTGATCAGTTAACTAAGCCCACTTGGCTGCCCAATTTTCACTCTTCTAGGTTGAAAGCGTTCGTTTCCAGTAAGAGTATGAATTTTTAGGTTTCACTCTGTTTTCTCCTATATAGATAGATGTGTTTGGAACTCTAAATTAAACACGTTTTGTGCTAGCTCTTTGAAAATTGACAAAATAATGTAGTTTTAGGTTCTGTCTCTATGGTTTGTTTCCTCGTGTAGCAGCCCTAACTAGAGACTGCCTAAATACACTTTCATTGGAAAGGTGTGCCAAGCGTCCAAAAGTACTGGTTTTCTGAAATCTCAGCAAACATTTTTTCCCCCAATCTTCATGATTCTCTGTGGTAGTGATCAGTTCACAAAGTCCACTTGGCTGCCCAATTCTCACTCTTCTAGGTTGAAGCTTTCGTTTCCAGTAAGAGTTTGAATTTTTAGGTTTCACTCTGTTTTCTCCTATATAGATAGATGTGTTGGGAACTCTAAATGAAACACGGTTTGAGCTAGATCTTTGAATATTGAAAAAAAAAGTAGTTCTAAGTTCTGTCTCTATGGTTTGTTTCCTATTGAAGCAGCCCTAGGCAGAGACTGCCTAAAGACATTTTCATTGCAAAGGTGTGCCAAGCGTCCAAAAGTACTGGTTTTCTGAAATCTCTCCAAAATTTTTTTCACCCAATCTGGATGATTCTCTGTGGAAGTGATCAGTTCACTAAGCCCACTTGCCTGCCCAATTTTCACTCTTCTAGGTTGAAGCGTTTGTTTCCAGTAAGAGTTTGAATTTTTAGGTTTCACTCTGTTTTCTCCTATAAAGATAGATGTGTTTGGAACTCTAAATGAAACACGGTTTGTGCTAGCTCTTTGAAAATTGACAAAATAAAGTAGTTTTAGGTTGTGTCTCTATGGTTTGTTTCCTCGTGTAGCAGCCATAACTAGAGACTGCCTAAATACACTTTCATTGGAAAGGTGTGCCAAGCGTCCAAAAGTACTGGTTTTCTGAAATCTCCGCAAACATTTTTTCACCCAATCTTCATGATTCTCTGTGGTAATGATCAGTTCACTAAGTCCACTTGGCTGCCCAATTTTCATTCTTCTAGGTTGAAGCGTTTGTTTCCAGTAAGAGTTTGAATTTTTAGGTTTCACTCTGTTTTCTCCTATATAGATAGATGTGTTTGGACTCTAAATGAAACACGGTTTGTGCTAGCTCTTTGAAATTTGACGAAATAAAGTAGTTTTAGGTTCTGTCTCTATGGTTTGTTTCCTCTTGAAGCAGCCCTACCTAGAGACTGCCTAAATACACTTTCATTGGAAAGGTGTGCCAAGCGTCCAAACGTACTGGTTTTCTAAATCTCGGCAAACATTTTTTCACCCAATCTTGATGATTCTCTGTGGTAGTGATCAGTTCACTAAGTCCACTTGGCTGCCCAATTATCACTCTTCTAGGTGGAAGCGTTTTTTTCCAGTAAGAGTTTGAATTTTTAGGTTTCACTCTGTTTTCTCCTATATTGATAGATGTGTTTGGAACTCTAAATGAAACACGGTTTGTGCTAGATCTTTGAAAATTTACAAAATAAAGTAGTTCTAAGTTCTTTCTCTATGGTTTGTTTCCTCTTGAAGCAGCCCTAACTAGATACTGCCTAAATACACTTTCATTGGAAAGGTGTGCCAAGCGTCCAAAAGTACTGGTTTTCTGAAATCTCGGCAAACCTTTTTTCACCCAATCTTGATGATTCTCTGTGGTAATGATCAGTTCACTAAGCCCACTTGGCTGCCCAATTTTCACAATCTAGGTTGAAGCGTTCGTTTCCAGTAAGAGTTTGAATTTTTAGGTTTCACTCTGTTTTCTCCTATATAGATAGATGTGTTGGGAACTCTAAATGAAACACGGTTTGAGCTAGCTCTTTGAAAATTGAAAAAAAGAGTAGTTCTAATTTCTGTCTCTATGGTTTGTTTCCTCTTGAAGCAGCCCTAGGCAGAGACTGCCTAAAGATATTTTCATTGGAAAGGTGTGCCAAGCGTCCAAAAGTACTGGTTTTCTGAAATCTCGGCAAACATTTTTTCACCCAATCTTGATGAAACATTGTGATAATGATCAGTTCACTAAGCCCACTTGGCTGCCCAATTTTCACTCTTCTAGGTTGAAGCGTTCGTTTCCAGTAAGAGTTTGAATTTTTAGGTTTCACTCTGTTTTCTCCTATATAGATAGATGTGTTTGGAATTCTAAATGAAACACTGTTTGTGCTAGCTCTTTGAAATTTGAAAAAATAAAGTAGTTTAAGGTTCTGTCTCTATGGTTTGATTCCTCTTGAAGCAGCCCTACCTAGAGACTGCTAAATACACTTTCATTCTAAAGGTGGTGCCAAGCGTCCAAACGTACTGGTTTTCTTAAATCTCGGCAAATATTTTCACCCAATCTTGATGATTCTCTGTGGTATTGATCAGTTCACTAAGTCCACTTGGCTGCCCAATTTAACTCTTCTAGGTTGAAGCGTTCGTTTCCAGTAGGAGTTTGAATTTTTAGGTTTCACTCTGTTTTCTTCGTTATAGATAGATGTGTTGGGAACTCTAAATGAAACACGGTTTGAGCTAGCTGTTTGAAAATTGAAAAAAAAAAGTAGTTCTAATTCTGTCTCTAAGGTTTGTTTCCTCTTGAAGCAGCCCTAAGCAAAGACTGCCTGAAGACATTTTCATTGGAAAGGTGTCCCAAGCATCCAAAAGTACTGGTTTTCTGAAATCTCGGCAACCTTTTTTCAGCCAATCTTGATGAGACATTGTGGTAATGATCAGTTCACTAAGCCCACTTGGCTGCCAAATTTTCACTCTCTAGGTTGAAGCGTTCGTTTCCAGTAAGAGTTTGAATTTTTAGGTTTCACTCTGTTTTCTCCTGTATAGATAGATGTGTTGGGAACTCTAAATGAAAGACGGTTGTGCTAGCTATGTGAAAATTGACAAAATAAAGTAGTTCTAAGTTCTGTCTCTATAGTTTGTTTCCCCTTGAAGCAGCCCTACTAGATACTGCCTAAAGACATTTTCATTGCAAAGGTGTGCCAAGCGTCCAAAAGTACTGGTTTTCTGAAATCTCGGCAAACATTTTTCACCCAATCTTGATGATTCTCTGTGGTAATGATCAGTTCACTAAGCCACTTGGCTGCCCAATTTTCACTTTTCTAGGTTGAAGCGTTCGTTTCCAGTAAGAGTTTTGAATTTTTAGGTTTCACTCTGTTTTCTCTCCTATATAGATAGAAGTGTTTGGAACTCTAAATGAAACACGGTTTGTGCAAGCTCTTTGAAATTTGACAAATAAAGTAGTTTAGGTTCTGTTTCTATGATTTGTTTCCTCTTGAAACAGCCCATACCTAGGGACTGCCTAAATACACTTTCATTGGAAAGGTGTGCAAGTGTCCAAAAGTACTGGTTTTCTTTAAATCTCGGAAGACATTTTTTCACCGAATTTGATGATTCTCTGTGGTAGTGATCAGTTCACTAAGTCCACTTGGCTGCCCAATTTCACTCTTCTGGTTAAGCGTTCGTTTCCAGTAACAGTTGAATTTTTAGGTTTCACTCTGTTTTTCTTCCTATATAGATAGATGTGTTGGGAACTCTAAATGAAACACGGTTACGTGCTAGCTCTTTGAAAATTGACAAAATAAAGTAGTTCTAAGTTCTGTCTCTAAGGTTTGTTTCCTCTTGAAGCAGCCCTAGGCAGAGACTGCCTAAAGACATTTTCATTGCAAAGGTGTGCCAAGCGTCCAAAAGTACTGTTTTCTTAAATCTCGGCAAATATTTTTTCACCCAATCTGGATGATACTCTGTGGTAGTGATCAGTTAACTAAGTCCACTTGGCTGCCCAATTTTCACTCTTCTAGGTTGAAGCGTTCTTTTCCAGTAAGAGTTTGAATTTTTAGGTTTCACTCTGTTTCTCCTATATATTGATGTGTTGGGAACTCTAAATGAAACACGGTTGTGCTAGGCTCTTTGAAAATAGACAAAATAAAGTAGTTTTAGGTTCTGTCTCTATGGTTTGTTTCCTCTTCAAGCAGCCCTAACTGGAGACTGCCTAAATACACTTTCATTGGAAACGTGTGCCAAGCGTCCAAAAGTACTGGTTTTCTGAAATCTCGGCAAACATTTTTTCACCCAATCTGGATGATTCTCTGTGGTAGTGATCAGTTCACTAAGCCCACTTGGCTGCCCAATTTTCACTCTTCTAGGTTGAAGCGTTCGCTTCCAGTAAGAGTTTGAATTTTAGGTTTCACTCTGTTTTCTCCTATATAGATAGATGTGTTGGGAACTCTAAATGAAACACGGTTTGTGCTAGCTCTTTGTAATTTGACCAAAAAAAATTTAGTTTTAGGTTCTGTCTCTATGGTTTGTTTCCTCTTCAAGCAGCCCTAACTAGAGACTACCTAAATACACTTTCATTAGAAAGGTGTGCCAAGCGTCAAAAGTACTGGTTTTCTGAAATCTCGGCAAACATTTTTTCACCCAATCTTGATGATTCTCTGTGGTAGTGATCAGTTCACTAATTCCGCTTGGCTGCCCAATTTTCACTCTTCTAGGTTGAAGTGTTAGTTCCAGTAAGAGTTGGAATTTTTAGGTTTCACTCTGTTTTCTCCTATATAGAGAGATGTGTTTGGAACTCTAAATGAAACACGGTTTGTGCTAGATCTTTGAAATTGACAAAATAAAGTAGTTTGAGGTTCTGTCTCTATGGTTTGTTTCCTCTTGAAGCAGCCCTAACTAGAGACTGCCTAAATACACTTTCTTTAGAAAGGTGTGCCAAGCGTCCAAAAGTACTGGTTTTCTGAAATCTCGGCAAATATTTTGTCACCCAATCTTGATGATTCTCTGTGGTAGTGATCAGTTCACTAAGTCCACTTGGCTGCCCAATTTTCACTCTTTTAGGTTGAAGCGTTCGTTTCCAGTAAGAGTTTCAATTTTAGGTTTCTCTCTGTTTCTCCTATATAGATAGATGTGTTGGGAACTCTAAATGAAACACGGTTTGAGCTAGCTCTTTGAAAATTGAAAAAAATGTAGTTCTAAGTTTTGTCTCTATGCTTTGTTTCCTCTTGAAGCAGCCCTAACTAGAGACTGCCTAAATACATTTTCATTGGAAAGGTGTGCCAAGCGTCCAAAAGTACTGGTATTCCTGAAATCTCGGCAAAACTTTTTTCACCCAATCTTGATGAGACATTGTGGTAATGATCAGTTCACTAAGCCCACTTGGCTGCCCAATTTTCACACTATAGGTTGAAGCGTTCGTTTCCCAGTAAGAGTTTGAATTTTTACGTTTCACTCATTTTCTCCTATAAAGATAGATGTGTTTGGAACTCTAAATGAAACACGGTTTGTGCTAGCTCTTTTGAAATTGACAAAATAAAGTAGATTTAGGTTCTGTCTCTATGGTTTGTTTCCTCTTGAACAGCCCTACCTAGAGAATGCTAAATACACTTTCATTGGAAAGGTGTGCAAAGCGTCCAAAAGTACTGGTTTTCTGAAATCTCGGCAAACATTTTTTCAACCAATCTTGATGATTCTCTGTGGTAATTACCAGTTCACTAAGTCCACTTGGCCAGCCCAATTTTCACTCTTCTTGGTTGAAGCGTTCGTTTCCAGTAAGAGTTTGAATTTTTAGCTATCACTCTGTTTCCTCCTATATAGATAGATGTGTTTGGAACTCTAAATGAAACACGGTTTGTGCTAGCTCTTTGAAATTTGACAAAATAAAGTAGATTTAGGTTCTGTCTCTATGGTTTGTTTCCTCTTGAAGGAGCCCTACCTAGAGACTGCCTAAATACACTTTCATTGGAAAGCTGTGCAAAGCGTCCAAAAGTACTGGTTTTCTGAAATCTCGGCAAATATTTTTCACCCAATCTTGATGATTCTCTGTGGTAATTACCAGTTCACTAAGTCCACTTGGCTGCCCAATTTTCACTCTTCTAGGTTGAAGTGTTCGTTTCCAGTAAGAGTTTGAATTTTTAGCTATCACTCTGTTTCCTCCTATATAGATAGATGTGTTTGGAACTCTAAATGAAACACGGTTTGTGCTAGCTCTTTGAAATTTGACAAAATAAAGTAGTTTTAGGTTCTGTCCTCTATGGTTTATTTCTTCTTGAAGCAGCCCTACCTAGAGACTGCCTAAATACACTTTCATTGGAAAGGTGTGCCAAGCGTCCAAACGTACTAGTTTTCTTAAATCTCGGCAAACATTTTTTCACCCAATCTTGATGATTCTCTGTGGTAGTGATAAGTTCATTAAGTCCACTTGGCTGCCCAATTTTCACTCTTCTAGGTCTAATCGTTCGTTTCCAGTAAGAGTTTGAATTTTTAGGTATCACTCTGTTTTCTCCTATATAGATAGATTTGTTTGGAACTCTAAATGAAACACGGTTTGTGCTAGATCTTTGAAAATTGACAAAATAAAGTAGTTTTAGGTTCTGTGTCTATGGTTTGTTTCCTCTTGAAGCAGCCCTACCTAGATACTGCCTAAATACACTTTCATTTTAAAGGTGTGCCAAGCATCCAAAAGTACTGGTTTTCTGAAATCTCGGCAAACATTTTTTCACCCAATCTTTGATAATTCTCTGTTGTAATGACCCGTTCACTAAGTCCACTTGGCTGCCCAATTTTCACTCTTCTAGGTTGAAGCGTTCGTTTCCAGTAAGAGTTTGAATTTTTAGCTTTTACTCTGTTTCTCCTATATAGATAGATGTGTTGGGAACTCTAAATAAAACACGGTTTGTGTTAGCTCTTTGAAAATTGACAAAATAAAGTAGTTCTAAGTTCGGTCTCTAAGGTTTGTTTCCTCTTGAAGCAGCCCATAAGCAGAGACTGCCTAAAGACACTTTCATTGGAAAGGTGTGCCAAGCGTCCAAAAGTACTGGTTTTCTGAAATCTCGGCAAACCTTTTTTCACCCAATCTTGATGAGACATTTGGTAATGATCAGTTCACTAAGCCCACTTGGATGCCAAATTATCACACTCTAGGTTGAAGCGTTCCTTTCCAGTAAGAGTTTGAATTTTAGGTTTCACTCTGTTTTCTCCTATATAGAAGATGTGTTGGGAACTCTAAATGAAACACGGTTTGTGCTAGCTCTTTGAAAATTGACAAAATAAAGTAGTTCTAAGTTCTGTCTCTATGGTTTGTTTCCTCTTGAAGCAGCCCTACCTAGAGACTGCCTAAATACACTTTCATTGGAAAGGTGTGCCAAGCGTCCAAAAGTACTGGTTTTCTGAAATCTCGGCAAACATTTTTTCACCCAATCTTGATGATTCTCTGTGGTAGTGATCAGTTAACTAAGTCCACTTGGCTGCCCAATTTTCACTCTTGTAGGTTGAAGCGTTCATTTCCAATAAGGGTTTGAATTTTTAGGTTTCACTCTGTTTTCTCTTATATAGATAGATGTGTTGGGAACTCTAAATGAAACACGGTTTGTGCTAGGTCTTTGAAAATTGAGAAAATAAAGTAGTTCTAACTTCTGTCTCTAGGTTTGTTTCCTCCTTGAAGCAGCTCTAAGCAAAGACTGCCTAAAGTCATTTTCATTGGAAAGGTGTTCCAAGCGTCCAAAAGTACTGGTTTTTCTGAAATCTCGGCAAACCTTTTTTCACCCAGTCTTGATGAGACATTGTGGTAATGATCAGTTCACGAAGCCCACATGGCTGCCCAATTTTCACTCTTCTAGGTTGAAGCGTTCGTTTCCAGTAAGAGTTTAAATTTTTAGGTTTCACTCTGTTTTCTCCTATATAGATAGATGTGTTGGGAACTCTAAATGAAACACGGTTTGTGCTAGCTCTTTGAAAATTGACAAAATAAAGTAGTTGTAGGTTCTGTCTCTATGGTTGGTTCCTCGTGTAGCAGCCCTAACTAGAGACTGCCTAAATATAGTTTCATTGGAAATGTGTGCCAAGCGTCCAAAACTACTGGTTTTCTGAAATCTCGGCAAAACATTTTTCACCCAATCTTGATGATTCTCTGTGGTAATGACCAGTTCACTAAGTCCAACTTGGCCAGCCCAATTTTCACTCTTCTTGGTTGAAGCGTTCGTTTCCAGTAAGAGTTTGAATTTTTAGGTTTCACTCTATTTTCTCCTATATAGATAGACGTGTTGGGAACTCTAAATGAAACACGGTTTCTGCTAGCTCTTTGAAAATTGACAAGTAGTTCTAAGTTCTGTCTCTAAGGTTTGTTTCCTCTTGAAGCAGCCCTAAGCAGAGACTGCCTAACGACATTTTCATTGGAAAGGAGTGCCAAGTGTCCAAAAGTACTGGTTTTCTGAAATCTCGGCAAAACTTTTTTCACCCAATCTTGATGATTCTCTGTGGTAGTGATCAGTTCACTAAGTCCACTTGGCTGCCCAATTTTCACTCGTCTAGGTTGACACGTTCGTTTCCAGTAAGAATTTGAATTTTTAGGTTTTCACTCTGTTTTCTCCTATATAGATAGATGTGTTGGGAACTCTAAATGAAACACGGTTTGAGCTAGCTCTTTGAAAATTGAAAAAAAAAAGTAGTTCTAAGTTCTGTCTCTATGGTTTGTTTCCTCTTGAAGCAGCCCTAGGCAGAGACTGCCTAAAGACATTTTCATTTTAAAGGTGTGCCAAGCGTACAAAAGTACTGGTTTTCTGAAATCTCGGCAAACATTTTTTCACCCAATCTGGATGATTCTCTGTGGTAGTGATCATTTCACTAAGCCCACTTGGCTTCCCAATTTTCACTCTTCTAGGTCGAAGCGTTCGTTTCCAGTAAGAGTTTGAATTTTTAGGTATCACTCTGTTTTCTCCTATATAGATAGATGTGTTGGGAACTCTAAAATGAAACACGGTTTGTGCTACGTCTTTGAAATTGAGAAAATAAAGTGCTTCTAAGTTCTGTCTCTATGGTTTGTTTCCTCTTGAAGCAGCCCTAAGCAAAGACTGCCTGAAGACATTATCAGTGGAAAGGTGTGCCAAGCGTCCAAAATTACTGGTTTTCTGAAATCTCGGCAAACCTTTTTTCATCCAATCTTGATGAGACACTGTGGTAATGATCAGTTCCCTATGCCCGCTTGGCTGCCCAATTTTCACTCTTCTAGGTTGAAGCGTTCGTTTCCAGTAAGAGTTTGAATTTTTAGGTTTCACTCTGTTTTCTCCTATATAGATAGATGTGTTGGGAACTCTAAATGAAACACGGTTTGTGCTAGCTCTTTGAAAATTGACAAAATAAAGTAGTTTTAGGTTCTGTGGCTATGGTTTGTTTCCTCTTGAAGCACCCCTAACAAGAGATTGCCTAAATACACTTTCATTGGAAAGGTTTGCCAAGCATCCAAAAGTACAGGTTTTCTGAAATCTCGGCAAACATTTTCACCCAATCTTGATGATTCTGTGTGGTAATTACCAGTTCACTACGTCCACTTGGCTGCCCAATTTTCACTCTTCTAGGTTGAAGCGTTCGTTTCCAGTAAGAGTTTGAATTTTTAGGTTTTACTCTGTTTTCTCCTATATAGATAGATGTGTTGGGAACTCTAAATGAAACAAGGTCTGTGTTAGCTCATGAAAATTGACAAAATAAAGTAATTCTAAGTTCTGTCTTTAAGGTTTGTTTCCTCTTGAAGCAGCCCTAAGCAGAGACTGCCTAAAGACACTTTCATTGGAAAGGTGTGACAAGCGTCCAAAAGTACTGGTTTTCTGAAATATCGGCAAACATTTTTTCACCCAATCTTCATGATTCTCTGTAGTAATGATCAGTTCACTAAGTCCACTTGGCTGCCAAATTTTCACACTCTAGGTTGAAGCGTTCCTTTCCAGTAATAGTTTGAATTTTTAGGTTTCATTTGTTTCTCCTATAAGATAGATGTGTTGGGAACTCTAAATGAACCCGGTTTGTGCTAGCTCTTTGAAAATTGACAAAATAAAGTAGTTCTAAGTTCTGTCTCTATGGGTGGTTTCCTCTTGAAGCAGCCCTACCTAGAGACTGCCTAAATACACTTTCATTGGAAAGTGTGCCAAGCGTCCAAACGTACTGGTTTTCTTAAATCTCGGCAAACATTTTTTCACCCAATCTGATGATTCTCTGTGGTAGTGATCAGTTCACTAAGTCCACTTGGCT
>NW_027511083.1:0-28562 GCF_048772815.1 Callospermophilus lateralis
TAAATATAAAAACTGATACTGTAGACGAACGCTTCAACCTAGAAGAACAAAATTTGGTGAGCCAAGTGGGATCTGTTACTGATCATTAACACCCAGTATCATCAAGATTGGGGGGAAAAAATATTTGCTGGTATTAATGGAAACTTGTTAATTTCTTAGAAGCTTGCAACTCATCTCAATGAAAGTGCTTTCCACAGTCTTTGCCTAGGGCTACTTGAAGGAGGAAACAGACCATAGAGACAAAACTGAGAGCTCCTTATTTTGTCAAGTTTCAAAGAGCTACTACAAACCATGTTTGGATTTAGAGTTACAACTTCATATATCTATATAGAGAACAGAGGCTACATCTTCTACTTACGACAAGCTCTTTGAAACTTGACAAAATAAAGGAGTTCTCAGTTTTGTCTCTATGGTTTGTTTCCTCTTCAAGTAGCCCTAGGCGCAGACTCTGGAAAAGCACTTTCATTGAGAGGGGTTGCCAAGCTTCTAAGAAATAACGAGTTCCGAAGTACCAGCAAATATTTTTCACCAATCTTGATGATACTGGTTGCTAATGATCAGTACACAAATCCCACTTGGCTCACCAAATTGTGTTCTTCTAGGTTGAAGCGTTCGCCTACAGTAGAAGTTTTTATATTTAGGTTTCCCTCTGTTCTCTCCTATATAGATATATGAATTTGTAACTCTAAATCCAACATGGTTTATAGTAGCTCTTTGAAACTTGACAAAATAAAGGAGTTCTCAGTTTTATCTCTATGGTTTGTTTCCTCTTCAAGTAGCCCTAGGCACAGACTGTGGAAAAGCACTTTCATTGAGAGAGTTTGCCAAGCTTCTAAGAAATTATAAGTTTCCGTATTACCAGCAAATATTTTTTCACCCAATCTTGATGATACTTGGTGGTAATGATCAGTACACAATCCCACTTGGCTCACCAAATTTTGTTCTTCTAGGTTGAAGCGTTCGTCTACAGTAGCAGTTTTTATATTTAGGTTTCTCTCTGTTCTCTCCTATATAGATAGATGAATTTGGACTCTAAATCCAACATGGATTGTAGTAGCTCTTTGAAACTTGACAAAATAAAGGAGTTCTCAGTTTTGTCTCTATGGTTTGTTTCCTCTTCAAGTAGCCCTAGGCACAGACTGTGGGAGCACTTTCATTGAGATGGTTTGCCAAGCTTCTAAGAAATAACGAGTTTCCATAATACCTATTTTTTCACCTCTCAAATTTTGTCGTCTAGGTAGAAGCGTTCGTCTACAGTAGCAGTTTTTATATTTAGGTTTCTCTCTGTTCTCTCTTATATAGATAGATGAATTTGGAACTTTAAATCCAACATGGATTGTAGTAGCTCTTTGAAACTTGACAACATAAAGGAGTTCTCAGTTTTGTCTCTATGGTTTGTTTCCTCTTCAAGTAACCCTAGGCCACAGACTGTGGAAAACCACTTTCAAGAAATAACGAGTTTCCGAAATACCAGCAAATATTTTTTCACCCAAACTTGATGATACTTGGTGGTAATGATCAGTACACAAATCCCACTTGGCTCACCAAATTTGTTCTTCTAGGTTGAAGCGTTCGTCTACAGTAGCAGTTTTTATATTTAGGTTTCTCTCTGTTCTCTCCTATATAGATAGATGAATTTGGAACTCTAAATCCAACATGGATTGTAGTAGCTCTTTGAAACTTGACAAAATAAAGGAGTTCTGAGTTTTGTCTCTATGGTTTGTTTCCTCTTCAAGTAGCCCCTAGGCGCAGACTCTGGAAAAGCACTTTCATTGAGAGGGGTTGCCAAGCTTCTAAGAAATAACGAGTTTCCGAAGTACCAGCAAATATTTTTTCACCCAATCTTGATGATACTGTTTGCTAATAATCAGTACACAAATCCCACTTGGCTCACCAAATTGTGTTCTTCTAGGTTGAAGCGTTCGCCTACAGTAGAAGTTTTTATATTTAGGTTTCCCTCTGTTCTCTCCTATATAGATATATGAATTTGTAACTCTAAATCCAACATGGTTTGTAGTAGCTCTTTGAAACTTGACAAAATAAAGGAGTTCTCAGTTTTGTCTCTATGGTTTGTTTCCTCTTTAAGTAGCCCTAGGCACAGACTGTGGAAAAGCACTTCATTGAGAGAGTTTGCCAAGCTTCTAAGAATTACAAGTTTCCCAAATACCAGCAAATATTTTTCACCCAATCTTGATGATACTTGGTGGTAATGATCAGTACACAAATCCCACTTTGCTCACCAAATTTTGTTCTTCTAGGTTGAAGCGTTCGTCTACAGTAGCAGTTTTTATATTTAGGTTTCTCTCTGTTCTCTCCTATATAGATAGATGAATTTGGAACTCTAAATCCAACATGGATTGTAGTAGCTCTTTGAAACTTGACAAAATAATGGAGTTCTCAGTTTTGTCTCTATGGTTTGTTTCCTCTTCAAGTAGCCCTAGGCACAGACTGTGGAAGCACTTTCATTGAGATGGGTTGCCAAGCTTCTAAGAAATAACGAGTTTCCATAATACCAGCAAATATTTTTTCACCCAATCTTGATGATACTTGGTGGTAATGATCAGTACACAAATCAAACTTGGCTCACCAAATTTTGTTCGTCTAGGTTGAAGCGTTCGTCTACAGTAGCAGTTTTTATATTTAGGTTTCTCTCTGTTCTCTCCTATATAGATAGATGAATTTGGAACTTTAAATCCAACATGGATTGTAGTAGCTCTTTGAAACTTGACAAAATAAAGGAGTTCTCAGTTTTGTCTCTATGGTTTGTTTCCTCTTTAAGTAGCCCTAGGCACAGACTGTGGAAAACCACTTTCATTGAGAGGGGTTGCAAAGCTTCTAAGAAATAACGAGTTTCCGAAATACCAGCAAATATTTTTTCACCCAAACTTGATGATACTTGGTGGTAATGATCAGTACACAGATCCCACTTGGCTCACCAAATTTTGTTCTTCTAGGTTGAAGCGTTCGTCTACAGTACCAGTTTTTATATTTAGGTTTCACTCTGTTCTCTCATATATAGATAGATGAATTTGGAACTCTAAATCCAACATGGATTGTAGTAATTCTTTGAAACTTGACAAAATAAAGAGTTCTGAGTTTTGTCTCTATGGTTTCTTTCCTCTTCAATTAGCCCTAGGCACAGACTGTGGAAAACCTCTTTCATTGAGGGGGTTGCCAAGCTTCTAAGAAATAATGAGTTTCCGAAATATCAGCAAATATTTTTTCACCCAATCTTGATGATACTGGTTGATAATGATCAGTACACAAATCCCACTTGGCTCACCAAATTTTGTTCTTCTAGGTTGAAGCGTTCGTCTACAGTAGCCGTTTTTATATTTAGGTTTCACTCTGTTCTCTCATATATAGATAGATGAATTTGGAACTCTAAATCCAACATGGTTTGTAGTAGCTCTTTGAAACTTGACAAAATAAAGGAGTTCTGAGTTTTGTCTCTAGGGTTTGTTTCCTCTTCAAGTAGCCCTAGGTGCAGACTCTGGAAAAGCACTTTCATTGAGATGGGTTGCCAAGCTTCTACGAAATAACGAGTTTCCGAAGTACCAGCAAATATTTTTTCACCCAATCTTGATGATACTGGTTGCTAATGATCAGTACACAGATCCCACTTGGCTCACCAAATTTTGTTCTTCTAGGTTGAAGCTTTCGCCTACAGTATCAGTTTTTATATTTAGGTTTCACTCTGTTCTCTCATGTAGAGATAGATGAATTTGGAACTCTAAATTCAACATGGTTTGTAGTAGCTCTTTGAAACTTGACAAAATAAAGGAGTTCTCAGTTTTGTCTCTATGGTTTGTTTCCTCTTCAAGTAGCCCTAGGCACAGACTGTGGAAAACCACTTTCATTGAGAGGGGTTGCCAAGCTTCTAAGAAATAACGAGTTTCCGAAATATCAGCAAATATTTTTTCACCCAATCTTGATGATACTTGCTGGTAATGATCAGTACACAGTACCCGCTTGGCTCACAAAATTATGTTTTTCTAGGTTGAAGCTTTTGTCTACAGTAGCCGTTTTTATATTTAGGTTTCACTCTGTTCTCTCATATATAGATAGATGAATTTGGAACTCTAAATCCAACATGGTTTGTAGTAGCTCTTTGTAACTTGACAAAATAAAGGAGTTCTGAGTTTTGTCTCTATGTTTTGTTTCCTCTTCAAGTAGCCCTAGGCGCAGACTGTGGAAAAGCACTTTCATTGAGAGGGGTTGCCAAGCTTCTAAGAAATTACAAGTTTCCGAAATACCAGAAAATATTTTTTCACCAATCTTGATGATACTGGTTGCTAATGATCAGTACACAAACCCCACTTGGCTCACCAAATTGTGTTCTTCTAGGTTGAAGCGTTCGCCTACAGTAGAAGATTTTATATTTAGGTAGCCTCTGTTCTCTCCTATATAGATATATGAATTTGGAACTCTAAATCCAACATGGTTTGTAGTAGCTCTTTGAAACTTGACAAAATAAAGGAGCTCTCAGTTTTGTCTCTATGGTTTGTTTCCTCTTCAAGTAGCCCTAGGCAAAGACTGTGGAAAAGCACTTTGATTGAGAGAGTTTGCCAAGCTTCTAAGAAATTACAAGTTTCCGAAATACCAGCAAATATTTTTTCACCCAATCTTGATGATACTTGGTGGTAATGATCAGTACACAAATCCCACTTGGCTCACCAAATTTTGTTCTTCTAGGTTGAAGCGTTCGTCCACAGTATCAGTTTTTATATTTAGGTTTCACTCTGTTCTCTCATGTAGAGATAGATGAATTTGGAACTCTAAATCCAACATGGTTTGTAGTAGCTCTTTGAAACTTGACAAAATAAAGGAGTTCTGAGTTTTGTCTCTATGGTTTGTTTCCTCTTCAAGAGGCCTAGGCACAGACTGTGGAAAGCACTTTCATTGAGAGAGTTTGCCAATCTTCTAAGAAATTACAAGTTTCCGAAATACCAGCAAATATTTTTTCACCCAATCTTGATGATACTTGGTGGTAATGATCAGTACACAAATCCCACTTGGCTCACCAAATTTTGTTCTTCTAGGTTGAAGCGTTCGTCTACAGTAGCAGTTTTTATATTTAGGTTTCTCTCTGTTATCTCCTATATAGATAGATGAATTTGGAACTCTAAATCCAACATGGATTGTAGTAGCTCTTTGAAACTTGACAAAATATAGGAGTTCTCAGTTTTGTCTCTATGGTTTGTTTCCTCTTCAAGTAGCCCTAGGAACAGACTGTGGAAAAGCACTTTCATTGAGAGGGGTTGCCAAGCTTCTAAGAAATAACGAGTTTCCGAAATACCAGCAAATATTTTTTCACCCAATCTTGATGATACTTGGTGGTAATGATCAGTACACTGATCCCTCTTGGCTCACCAAATTTTGTTCTTCTAGGTTGAAGCATTCGTCTACAGTAGCAGTTTTTATATTTAGGATTCTCTCTGTTCTCTCCTATATAGATAGATGAATTTGGAACTCTAAATCCAACATGGATTGTAGTAGCTCTTTGAAACTTGACAAAATATAGGAGTTCTGAGTTTTGTCTCTATGGTTTGTTTCCTCTTCAAGTAGCCCTAGGCGCAGACTCTGGAAAAGCACTTTCATTGAGAGGGGTTGCCAAGCTTCTAAGAAATAACGAGTTTCCGAAGTACCAGCAAATATTTTTTCACCCAATCTTGATGATACTTGGTGGTAATGATCAGTACACAAATCCCACTTGGCTCACCAAATTTTGTTCCTCTAGGTTGAAGCGTTCGACTACAGTAGCAGTTTTTATATTTAGGTTTCTCTCTGTTCTCTCCTATATAGATAGATGAATTTGGAACTCTAAATCCAACATGGATTGTAGTAGCTCTTTGAAACTTGACAAAATAAAGGAGTTCTCAGTTTTGTCTCTATGGTTTGTTTCCTCTTCAAGTAGCCCTAGGCACAGACTGTGGAAGCACTTTTATTGAGATGGGTTGCCAAGCTTCTAAGAAATAACGAGTTTCCATAATACCAGCAAATATTTTTTCACCCAATCTTGATGATACTTGGTGGTAATGATCAGTACACAAATCCCACTTGGCTCACCAAATTTTGTTCGTCTAGGTTGAAGCGTTCGTCTACAGTAGCAGTTTTTATATTTAGGTTTCTCTCTGTTCTCTTCTATATAGATAGATGAATTTGGAACTTTAAATCCAACATGGATTGTAGTAGCTCTTTGAAACTTGACAAAATAAAGAGTTCTGAGTTTTGTCTCTATGGTTTCTTTCCTCTTCAATTAGCCCTAGGCACAGACTGTGGAAAACCTCTTTCATTGAGGGGTTGCCAAGCTTCTAAGAAATAACGAGTTTACGAAATATCAGCAAATATTTTTTCACCCAATCTTGATGATACTGGTTGCTAATGATCAGTACACTAATCCCACTTGGCTCACCAAATTTTGTTCTTCTAGGTTGAAGCGTTCGTCTACAGTAGCCGTTTTTATATTTAGGTTTCACTCTGTTCTCTCATATATAGGTAGATGAATTTGGAACTCTAAATCCAACATGGTTTGTAGTAGCTCTTTGAAACTTGACAAAATAAAGGAGTTCTCAGTTTTGTCTCTATGGTTTGTTTCCTCTTCAAATAGCCCTAGGCACAGACTGTGGAAAAGCAATTTCATTGATAGGGGTTGCCAAGCTTCTAAGAAATAAACGAGTTTCCATAATACCAGCAAATATTTTTTCACCCAATCTTGATGATACTTGTTGCTAATGATCAGTACACAAATCCCACTTGGCTCACCAAATTTTGTTCTTCTAGGTTGAAGCGTTCGTCTACAGTAGTCGTTTTTATATTTATGTTTCACTCTGTTCTCTCATATATACATAGATGAATTTGGAACTCTAAATCCAACATGTTTTGTAGTAGCTGTTTGAAACTTGGCAAAATAAAGTAGTTCTCAGTTTTGTCTCTATGGTTTGTTTCCACTTCAAGTAGCCCTAGGCACAGACTGTGGAAAACCACTTTCATTGAGAGGGGTTGCCAAGCTTCTAAGAAATATCGAGTTTCCGAAATATCAGCAAATATTTTTTCACCCAATCTTGATGATACTTGGTGGTAATGATCAGTACACAGTACCCGCTTGGCTCACCAAATTATGTTCTTCTAGTTTGAAGCGTGTGTCTACAGTAGCCGTTTTTATATTTAGGTTTCACTCTGTTCTCTCATATATAGATAGATGAATTTGGAACTCTAAATCCAACATGGTTTGTAGTAGCTCTTTGTAACTTGACAAAATAAAGGAGTTCTGAGTTTTGTCTCTATGTTTTGTTTCCTCTTCGAGTAGCCCTAGGCGCAGACTGTGGAAAAGCACTTTCATTGAGAGGGGTTGCCAAGCTTCTAAGAAATAACGAGTTTCCGAAGTACCAGCAAATATTTTTTCACCCAATCTTGATGATACTGGTTGCTAATGATCAGTACACCAACCCCACTTGGCTCACCAAATAGTGTTCTTCTAGGTTGAAGCGTTCGCCTACAGTAGAAAATTTTATATTTAGGTTTCCCTCTGTTCTCTCCTATATAGATAGATGAATTTGGAACTCTAAATCCAACATGGATTGTAGTAGCTCTTTGAAACTTGACAAAATATAGAAGTTCTCAGTTTTGTCTCTATGGTTTGTTTCCTCTTCAAGTAGCCCCAGGCACAGACTGTGGAAAAGCACTTTCATTGAGAGAGTTTGCCAAGCTTCTAAGAAATTACAAGTTTCCGAAATACCAGCAAATATTTTTTCACGCAATCTTGATGATACTGGGTGTTAATGATCAGTACACAGATCCCACTTGGCTCACCAAATTTTGTTCTTCTAGGTTGAAGCGTTCGTCTACAATATCAGTTTTTATATTTAGGTTTCACTCTGTTCTCTCATGTAGAGATAGATGAATTTGGAACTCTAAATCCAACATGGATTGTAGTAGCTCTTTGAAACTTGACAAAATATAGGAGTTCTCAGTTTTGTCTCTATGGTTTGTTTCCTCTTCAAGTAGCCCTAGGCACAGACTGTGGAAAAGCACTTTCATTGAGAGGGGTTGCCAAGCTTCTAAGAAATAACGAGTTTCCGAAATACCAGCAAATATTTTTTCACCCAATCTTGATGATACTTGGTGGTAATGATCAGTACACAGATCCCTCTTGGCTCACCAAATTTTGTTCTTCTAGGTTGAAGCATTCGTCTACAGTAGCAGTTTTTATATTTAGGTTTCTCTCTGTTCTCTCATATATAGATAGATGAATTTGGAACTCTAAATCCAACATGGATTGTAGTAGCTCTTTGAAACTTGACAAAATAAAGGAGTTCTGAGTTTTGTCTCTATGGTTTGTTTCCTCTTCAAGTAGCCCTAGGCGCAGACTCTGGAAAAGCACTTTCATTGAGAGGGGTTGCCAAGCTTCTAAGAAATAACGAGTTTCCGAAGTACCAGCAAATATTTTTTCACCCAATCTTGATGATACTTGGTGGTAATGATCAGTACACAAATCCCACTTGGCTCACCAAATTTTATTCCTCTAGGTTGAAGCGTTCGACTACAGTAGCAGTTTTTATATTTAGGTTTCTCTCTGTTCTCTCCTATATAGATAGATGAATTTGGAACTTTAATCCAACATGGATTGTAGTAGCTCTTTGAAACTTGACAAAATAAAGGAGTTCTCAGTTTTGTCTCTATGGTTTGCTTCCTCTTCAAGTAGCCCTAGCACAGACTGTGGAAAACCACTTTCATTGAGAGGGGTTGCCAAGCTTCTAAGAAATAACGAGTTTCCGAAATACCAGCAAATATTTTTCACCCAAACTTGATGATACTTGGTGGTAATGATCAGTACACAGATCCCACTTGGTTCACCAAATTTTGTTCTTCTAGGTTGAAGCGTTCGTCTACAGTATCAGTTTCTATATTTAGGTTTCACTCTGTTCTCTCATGTAGAGATAGATGAATTTGGAACTCTAAATCCAACATGGATTGTAGTAGTTCTTTGAAACTTGACAAAATATAGGAGTTCTCAGTTTTGTCTCTATGGTTTGTTTCCTCTTCAAGTAGCCCTAGGCACAGACTGTGGAAAAGCACTTTCATTGAGAGAGTTTGCCAAGCTTCTAAGAAATTACAAGTTTCCGAAATACCAGCAAATATTTTTTCACGCAATCTTGATGATACTGGGTGTTAATGATCAGTACACAGATCCCACTTGGCTCACCAAATTTTGTTCTTCTAGGTTGAAGCGTTCGTCTACAATATCAGTTTTTATATTTAGGTTTCACTCTGTTCTCTCATGTAGAGATAGATGAATTTGGAACTCTAAATCCAACATGGATTGTAGTAGCTCTTTGAAACTTGACAAAATATAGGAGTTCTCAGTTTTGTCTCTATGGTTTGTTTCCTCTTCAAGTAGCCCTAGGCACAGACTGTGGAAAAGCACTTTCATTGAGAGGGGTTGCCAAGCTTCTAAGAAATAACGAGTTTCCGAAATACCAGCAAATATTTTTTCACCCAATCTTGATGATACTTGGTGGTAATGATCAGTACACAGATCCCTCTTGGCTCACCAAATTTTGTTCTTCTAGTTGAAGCATTCGTCTACAGTAGCAGTTTTTATATTTAGGTTTCTCTCTGTTCTCTCATATATAGATAGATGAATTTGGAACTCTAAATCCAACATGGATTGTAGTAGCTCTTTGAAACTTGACAAAATAAAGGAGTTCTGAGTTTTGTCTCTATGGTTTGTTTCCTCTTCAAGTAGCCCTAGGCGCAGACTCTGGAAAAGCACTTTCATTGAGAGGGGTTGCCAAGCTTCTAAGAAATAACGAGTTTCCGAAGTACCAGCAAATATTTTTTCACCCAATCTTGATGATACTTGGTGGTAATGATCAGTACACAAATCCCACTTGGCTCACCAAATTTTATTCCTCTAGGTTGAAGCGTTCGACTACAGTAGCAGTTTTTATATTTAGGTTTCTCTCTGTTCTCTCCTATATAGATAGATGAATTTGGAACTTTAATCCAACATGGATTGTAGTAGCTCTTTGAAACTTGACAAAATAAAGGAGTTCTCAGTTTTGTCTCTATGGTTTGCTTCCTCTTCAAGTAGCCCTAGGCACAGACTGTGGAAAACCACTTTCATTGAGAGGGGTTGCCAAGCTTCTAAGAAATAACGAGTTTCCGAAATACCAGCAAATATTTTTTCACCCAAACTTGATGATACTTGGTGGTAATGATCAGTACACAGATCCCACTTGGTTCACCAAATTTTGTTCTTCTAGGTTGAAGCGTTCGTCTACAGTATCAGTTTTTATATTTAGGTTTCACTCTGTTCTCTCATGTAGAGATAGATGAATTTGGAACTCTAAATCCAACATGGATTGTAGTAGCTCTTTGAAACTTGACAAAATATAGGAGTTCTCAGTTTTGTCTCTATGGTTTGTTTCCTCTTCAAGTAGCCCTAGGCACAGACTGTGGAAAAGCACTTTCATTGAGAGAGTTTGCCAAGCTTCTAAGAAATTACAAGTTTCCGAAATACCAGCAAATATTTTTTTCACGCAATCTTGATGATACTGGGTGTTAATGATCAGTACACAGATCCCACTTGGCTCACCAAATTTTGTTCTTCTAGGTTGAAGCGTTCGTCTACAATATCAGTTTTTATATTTAGGTTTCACTCTGTTCTCTCATGTAGAGATAGATGAATTTGGAACTCTAAATCCAACATGGATTGTAGTAGCTCTTTGAAACTTGACAAAATATAGGAGTTCTCAGTTTTGTCTCTATGGTTTGTTTCCTCTTCAAGTAGCCTAGGCACAGACTGTGGAAAAGCACTTTCATTGAGAGGGGTTGCCAAGCTTCTAAGAAATAACGAGTTTCCGAAATACCAGCAAATATTTTTCACCCAATCTTGATGATACTTGGTGGTAATGATCACTACACAGATCCCTCTTGGCTCACCAAATTTTGTTCTTCTAGGTTGAAGCATTCGTCTACAGTAGCAGTTTTTATATTTAGGTTTCTCTCTGTTCTCTCATATATAGATAGATGAATTTGGAACTCTAAATCCAACATGGATTGTAGTAGCTCTTTGAAACTTGACAAAATAAAGGAGTTCTGAGTTTTGTCTCTATGGTTTGTTTCCTCTTCAAGTAGCCCTAGGCGCAGACTCTGGAAAAGCACTTTCATTGAGAGGGGTTGCCAAGCTTCTAAGAAATAACGAGTTTCCGAAGTACCAGCAAATATTTTTTCACCCAATCTTGATGATACTTGGTGGTAATGATCAGTACACAAATCCCACTTGGCTCACCAAATTTTGTTCCTCTAGGTTGAAGCGTTCGACTACAGTAGCAGTTTTTATATTTAGGTTTCTCTCTGTTCTCTCCTATATAGATAGATGAATTTGGAACTTTAATCCAACATGGATTGTAGTAGCTCTTTGAAACTTGACAAAATAAAGGAGTTCTCAGTTTTGTCTCTATGGTTTGTTTCCTCTTCAAGTAGCCCTAGGCACAGACTGTGGAAAACCACTTCATTGAGAGGGGTTGCCAAGCTTCTAAGAAATAACGAGTTTCCGAAATACCAGCAAATATTTTTTCACCCAAACTTGATGATACTTGGTGGTAATGATCAGTACACAGATCCCACTTGGTTCACCAAATTTTGTTCTTCTAGGTTGAAGCGTTCGTCTACAGTATCAGTTTTTATATTTAGGTTTCACTCTGTTCTCTCATATATAGATAGATGAATTTGGAACTCTAAATCCAACATGGTTTGTAGTAGCTCTTTGAAACTTGACAAAATAAAGAGTTCTGAGTTTTGTCTCTATGGTTTCTTTCCTCTTCAATTAGCCCTAGGCACAGACTGTGGAAAACCACTTTCATTGAGGGGGTTGCCAAGCTTCTAAGAAATAACGAGTTTCCGAAATATCAGCAAATATTTTTTCACCCAATCTTGATGATACTGGTTGCTAATGATCAGTACACAAATCCCACTTGGCTCACCAAATTTTGTTCGTCTAGGTTGAAGCGTTCGTCTACAGTAGCCGTTTTTATATTTAGGTTTCACTCTGTTCTCTCATATATAGATAGATGAATTTGGAACTCTAAATCCAACATGGTTTGTAGTAGCTCTTTGAAACTTGACAAAATAAAGGAGTTCTGAGTTTTGTCTCTATGGTTTGTTTCCTCTTCAAGTAGCCCTAGGTGCAGACTCTGGAAAAGCACTTTCATTGAGAGGGGTTGCCAAGCTTCTAAGAAATAACGAGTTTCCGAAGTAACAGCAAATATTTTTTCACCCAATCTTGATGATACTGGTTGCTAATGATCAGCACACAGATCCCACTTGGCTCACCAAATTTTGTTCTTCTAGATTGAAGCGTTCGTCTACAGTAGCAGTTTTTATATTTAGGTTTCACTCTGTTCTCTCATATATAGATAGATGAATTTGGAACTCTAAATCCAACATGGTTTTTAGTAGCTCTTTGAAACTCGACAAAATAAAGAGTTCTGAGTTTTGTCTCTATGGTTTGTTTCCTCTTCAAGTAGCCCTAGGCACAGACTGTGGAAAAGCACTTTCATTGAGAGGGGTTTAAAAGCTTCTAGAAATAACGAGTTTCCGAAGTACGAGCAAATATTTTTCCACCCAATCTTGATGATACTGGTTGCTAATGATCAGTACACAAATCCCACTTGGCTCACCAAATTGTGTTCTTCTAGGTTGAAGCGTTCGCCTACAGTAGAAGTTTTTATATTTAGGGTTCCCTCTGTTCTCTCCTATATAGATATATGAATTTGTAACTCTAAATCCAACATGGTTTGTAGTAGCTCTTTGAAACTTGACAAAATAAAGGAGTTCTCAGTTTTGTCTCTATGGTTTGTTTCCTCTTCAAGTAGCCCTAGGCACAGACTGTGGAAAACCACTTTCATTGAGAGGGGTTGCCAAGCTTCTAAGAAATAACGAGTTTCCGAAATACCAGCAAATATTTTTTCACCCAATCTTGATGATACTGGTTGCTAATGATCAGTACACAAATCCCACTTGGCTCACCAAATTTTGTTCTTCTAGGTTGAAGCGTTCGTCTACAGTAGCCGTTTTTATATTTAGGTTTCTCTCTGTTCTCTCCTATATAGATAGATGAATTTGGAACTCTAAATCCAACATGGATTGTAGTAGCTCTTTGAATCTTGACAAAATAAAGGAGTTCTCAGTTTTGTCTCTATGGTTTGTTTCCTCTTCAAGTAGCCCTAGGCACAGACTGTGGAAAACCTCTTTCATTGAGAGGGGTTGCCAAGCTTCTAAGAAATAACGAGTTTCTGAAATACCAGCAAATATTTTTTATCCCAAACTTGATGATACTTGGTGGTAATGATCAGTACACAGATCCCACTTGGCTCACCAAATTTTGTTCTTCTAGGTTGAAGTGTTCGTCTACAGTAGCAGTTTTTATATTTAGGTTTCACTCTGTTCTCTCATATATAGATAGATGAATTTGGAACTCTAAATCCAACATGGTTTGTAGTAGCTCTTTGAAACTCGACAAAATAAAGAGTTCTGAGTTTTGTCTCTATGGTTTGTTTCCTCTTCAAGTAGCCCTAGGCACAGACTGTGGAAAACCACTTTCATTGAGAGGGGTTGCCAAGCTTCAAAGAAATAACGAGTTTCCGAAATATCAGCAAATATTTTTTCACCCAATCTTGATGATACTTGGTGGTAATGATCAGTACACAGTACCCGCATGGCTCACCAAATTATGTTCTTCTAGGTTGAAGCGTTTGTCTACAGTAGCCGTTTTTATATTTAGGTTTCACTCTGTTCTCTCATATATAGATAGATGACTTTGGAACTCTAAATGCAACATGGTTTGTAGTAGCTCTTTGAAACTTGACAAAATAAAGGAGTTCTGAGTTTTGTCTCTATGTTTGTTTCCTCTTCAAGTAGCCCTAGGCGCAGACTCTGGAAAAGCACTTTCATTGAGAGGGGTTGCCAAGCTTCTAAGAAATAACGAGTTTCCGAAGTACGAGCAAATATTTTTTCACCCAATCTTGATGATACTTGGTGGTAATGATCAGTACACAAATCCCACTGGGCTCACCAAATTTTGTTCTTCTTGGTTGAAGCGTTCGTCTACAGTAGCAGTTTTTATATTTAGGTTACTCTCTGTTCTCTCCTATATAGATAGATGAATTTGGAACTCTAAATCCAACATGGATTGTGTAGCTCTTTGAAACTTGACAAAATAAAGGAGTTCTGAGTTTTGTCTCTGTGGTTTGTTTCCTCTTCAAGTAGCCCTAGGCGCAGACTGTGGAAAAGCACTTCCATTGAGAGGGGTTGCCAAGCTTCAAAGAAATAACGAGTTTCCGAAATATCAGCAAATATTTTTTCACCCAATCTTGATGATACTTGGTGGTAATGATCAGTACACAGTACCCGCTTGGCTCACCAAATTTTGTTCTTCTAGGTTGAAGCGTTCGTCTACAGTAGCAGTTTTTATATTTAGGTTTCACTCTGTTCTCTCATATATAGATAGATGAATTTGGAACTGTAAATCCAACATGATTTGTAGTAGCTCTTTGAAATTGACAAAATAAAGGAGTTCTCAGTTTGTCTCTATGGTTTGTTTTCTCTTCAAGTAGCCGTAGGCTCAGACTGTGAAAAGCACTTTCATTGAGAGGGGTTGCCAAGCTTCTAAGAAATTACGAGTTTCCAAAATACCAGCAAATATTTTTTCACCCAATCTTGATGATACTTGGAGATAATGATCAGGACACAAATCCCACTTGGCTCACCAAATTTTGTTCTTCTAGGTTGAAGCGCTCGTCTACAGTAGCAGTTTTTATATTTAGGTTTCACTCTGTTCTCTCCTATATAGATATATGAATTTGGAACTCTAAATCCAACATGGATTGTAGTAGCTCTTTGAAACGTGACAAAATAAAGCATTTCTGAGTTTTGTCTCTATGGTTTGTTTCCTCTTCAAGTAGCCCTAGGCACAGACTGTGGAAAACCACTTTCATTGAGAGTGGTTGCCAAGCTTCTAAGAAATAACGAGTTTCCGAAATACCAGAAAATTTTTTTCACCCAATCTTGATGATACTTGGTGGTCATGATCAGTACACAGATCCCACTTGGCTAACCAAATTTGTTCTTCTAGGTTGAAGCGTTCGTCTACAGTAGCAGTTTTTATATTTAGGTTTCACTCTGTTATCTCATATATAGATAGATGAATTTGGAACTCTAAATCCAACATGGTTTGTAGTAGCTCTTTGAAACTTGACAAAATAAAGGAGTTCTGAGTTTTGTCTCTATGGTTTGTTTCCTCTTCAAGTCGCCCTAGGCACAGACTGTGGAAAAGCACTTTCATTGAGAGGGGTTGCGAAGCCTCTAAGAAATAACGAGTTTCCGAAATACCAGCAAATATTTTTTATCCCAATCTTGATGATACTTGGTGGTAATGATCAGTACACAGATCCCACTTGTCTCACCAAATTTTGTTCTTCTAGGTTGAAGCGTTCATCTACAGTAGCAGTTTTTATATTAGGTTTCACTCTGTTCTCTCATATATAGATAGATGAATTTGGAACTCTAAATCCAACATGGTTTGTAGTAGCTCTTTGAAACTTGACAAAATAAAGGAGTTCTGAGTTTTGTCTCTATGGTTTGTTTCCTCTTCAAGTATCCCTAGGCACAGACTGTTGAAAACTACTTTTATTGAGAGGTGTTGCAAAGTTTCTAAGAAATAAAGAGTTTCCGATATACCAGCAAATATTTTTTCACCCAATCTTGATGATACTTGGAGGTAATGATCAGTACACAATTCCCACTTGGCTCACCAAATTTTGTTCTTCTAGGTTGAAGCGTTCGTCTACAGTAGCCGTTTATATATTTAGGTTTCACTGTTCTCTCATATATAGATAGATGAATTTGGAACTCTAAATCCAACATGGTTTGTAGTAGCTCTTTGAAACTTGAAAAAATAAAGGATTTCTCAGTTTTGTCTCTATGGATTGTTTCCTCTTCAATTAGCCCTAGGCACACACTGTGGAAAAGCACTTTCATTGAGAGGGGTTGCCAAGCTTCTAAGAAATAACGAGTTTCCGAAATACCAGCAAATATTTTTTCACCCAATCTTGATGATACTTGTTGCTAATGATCAGTACACAAGTCCCACTTGGCTCACCAAATTTTGTTCTTCTAGGTAGAAGCGTTCGTCTACAGTAGCAGTTTTTATATATAGGTTTCCCTCTGTTCCCTCCTATATAGATAGATGAATTTGGAACTCTATATCCAACATGGTTTGTCGTAGCTCTTTGAAACTTGACAAAATAAAGGAGTTCTCAGTTTTGTCTCTATGGTTTGTTTCCTCTTCAAGTAGCCCCAGGCACAGACTGTGGAAATATACTTTCATTGAGATGGGTTGAGAAGCTTCTAAGTAATAACGAGTTTCCGAAATACCAGCAAATATTTTTTCACCCAATCTTGATGATACTTGGTGGTAAAGATCAGTACACAAATCCCACTTGGCTCACCAAATTTTGTGCTTCTAGGTTGATCCGTTCGTCTACAGTAGCAGTTTTTATAGTTAGGTTTCCCTCTGTTCTCTCATATATAGATAGATGAATTTGGAACTCTAAATCCAACATGGTTTGTAGTAGCTCCTTGAAACTTGAAAAAATAAAGGAGTTCTCAGTTTTCTCTCTATGGTTTGTTTCCTCTTCAAGTAGCCCTAGGCACAGACTGTGGAAAAGCACTTTCATTGAGAGGGGTTGAGAAGCTTCTAAGAAATTACGATTTTCGAAATACCAGCAAATATTTTTTCACCCAATCTTGATGATACTTGGTGGTAATGATCAGAACACAAATCCCACTTGGCTCACCAAATTTTGTACTTCTAGGTTGAAGCGTTCGTCTACAGTAGCAGTTTTTATATTTAGGTTTTCCTCTGTTCTCTCCTATATAAATAGATGAATTTGGAACTCTAAATCCAACATGGGTTATAGTAGCTCTTTGAAACTTGAAAAAATAAAGGAGTTCTCAGTTTTGTCTCTATGGTTTGTTTCCTCTTCCAGTAGCCCTAGGCACTGACTGTGGAAAAGCACTTTCATTGAGAGGGGTTGCCAATCTTCTAAGAAATTACGAGTTTCCGAAATACCAGCAAATATTTTTTCACCCAATCTTGATGATACTTGGGTGGTAATGATCAGTACACAAATCCCACTTGGCTCACCAAATTTTGTTCTTCTAGGTTGAAGCGTTCGTCTACAGTAGCAGTTTTTATATTTAGGTTTCCCTCTGTTCTCTCCTATATAGATAGATGATTTTGGAACTCTAAATCCATCATGGTTTGTAGTAGCTCTTTGAAACTTGACAAAATGAAGGAGTTCTCAGTTTTGTCTCTATGGTTTGTTTCCTCTTCAAGTAGCCCTAGGCACAGACTGTGGAAATGTACTTTCATTGAGATGGGTTGAGAAGCTTCTAAGAAATAACGAGTTTCTGAAATACCAGCAAATATTTTTTCACCCAAACTTGATGATATTGGTGGTAATGATCAGTACACAAATCCCACTTGGCTCACCAAATTTTGTTCTTCTAGTTTGAGGCTTTCGTCTACAGTAGCAGTTTTTATATTTAGTTTCCCTCTGTTCTCTCCTATATAGATAGATGAATTTGGAACTCTAAATCCAACATGGTTTGTAGTAGCTCTTTGAAACTTGAGAAAATAAAAAAGTTCTCAGTTTTGTCTCTATGGTTTGTTTCCTCTTCAAGTAGTCCTAGGAAGAGACTGTGGAAAACACTTTCATTGAGATGGGTTGCCAAGCTTCTAAGAAATAACGAGTTTCCGAAATACCAGCAAATATTTTTTCACCCAATCTTGATGATACTTGGTGGTAATGATCAGTACACAAATCCCACTTGGCTCACCAAATTTTGTTCTTCTAGGTTGATGCGTTCGTCTACAGTAGCAGTGTTTATAGTTAGGTTTCCCTCTGTTCTCTCATATATAGATAGATGAATTTGGAACTCAAAATCCAACATGGTTTGTAGTAGCTCCTTGAAACTTGAAAAAATAAAGGAGTTCTCAGTTTTGTCTCTATGGTTTGTTTCCTCTTCGAGTAGCCTTAGGCACAGACTGTGGAAAAGCACTTTCATTGAGAGGCGTTGCCAAGCTTCTAAGAAATTACGAGGTTCCGAAATACCAGCAAATATTTTTTCACCCAATCTTGATGATACTTGGTGGTAATGATCAGTACACAAATCCGACTTGGCTCACCAAATTTTTGTACTTCTAGGTTGAAGCGTACGTCTACAGTAGCAGTTTTTATATATAGGTTTCCCTCTGTTCATTCTATATAAATAGATGAATTTGGAACTCTAATTCCACATGGTTTATAGTAGCTCTTTGAAACTTGACAAAATAAAGGACTTCTCAGTTTTGTCTCTATGGTTTGTTTCCTCTTCCCAGTAGCCCTAGGCACAGACTGTGGAAAAGCACTTTCATTGAGAGGGGTTGCCAATCTTCTAAGAAATAACGAGTTTCCGAAATACCAGCAAATATTTTTTACCCAATCTTGATGATACTTGTTGCTAATGATCAGTACACAAATCCCACTTGGCTCACCAAATTTTGTTCTTCTAGGTTGAAGCGTTCGTCTACAGTAGCAGTTTTTTATATTTAGGTTTCCCTCTGTTCTCTCCTATATAGATAGATGAATTTGGAACTCTAAATCCAACATGGATTGTAGTAGCTCTTTGAAACTTGACAAAAAAAAGGAGTTCTCAGTTTTGTCTCTATGGTTTGTTTCCTCTTTAAGTAGCCCTAGGCACAGACTGTGGAAAAGCACTTTCATTGAGAGGGGTTGCCAAGCTTCTAAGAAATTACGATTTTCCGAAATACCAGCAAATATTTTTTCACCCAATCTTGATGATACTTGGTGGTAATAATCAGAACACAAATCCCACTTGTCTCACCAAATTTTGTACTTCTAGGTTGAAGCGTTCGTCTACAGTAGCAGTTTTTATATTTAGGTTTCCCTCTGTTCTCTCCTATATAAATAGATGAATTTGGAACTATAAATCCAACATGGTTTATAGTAGGTCTTTGAAACTTGAAAAAATAAAGAGTTCTCAGTTTTGTCTTTATGGTTTGTTTCCTCTTCCAGTAGCCCTAGGTACTGACTGTGGAAAAGCACTTTCATTGAGAGGGGTTGCCAATCTTCTAAGAAATTACGAGTTTCCGAAATACCAGCAAATATTTTTTCAACCCAATCTTGATGATACTTGGTGGTAATGATCAGTACACAAATTTGGCTCACCAAATTTTGTTCTTCTAGGTTGAAGCGTTCGTCTACAGTAGCAGTATTTATATTTAGGTTTCCCTCTGTTCTCTAATATATAGATAGATGATTTTGGAACTCTAAATCCAACATGGTTTGTAGTAGCTCTTTGAAACTTGAAAAAATGAAAAGTTCTCAGTTTTGTCTCTATGGTTTGTTTCCTCTTCAAGTAGCCCTAGGCACAGACTGTGGAAATGTAGTTTCATTGAGATGGGTTGAGAAGTTTCTAAGATATAACGAGTTTCCGAAATACCAGCAAATATTTTTCACCCAATCTTGATGATACTTGGTGGTAATGATCAGGACACAAATCCCACTTGGCTCACCAAATTTTGTTCTTCTAGGTTGAAGCGTTCGTATACAGTAGCAGTTTTTATCTTTAGGTTTCCCTGTTCTCTCCTATATAAATAGATGAAGTTGGAACTCTAAATCCAACATGGTTTATAGTAGGTCTTTGAAACTTGACAAAATAAAGGAGTTCTCAGTTTTGTCTCTATGTTTGTTTCCTCTTCCAGTAGCCCTAGACACAGACTGTGGAAATGTACTTTCATTGAGATGGGTTGAGAAGCTTCTAAGAAATAACGAGTTTCCGAAATACCAGCAAATATTTTTTCACCCAAACTTGATGATACTTGGTGGTAATGATCAGGACACAAATCCCACTTGGCTCACCAAATTTTGTTCTTCTAGTTTGAAGCTTTCGTCTACAGTAGCAGTTTTTTATATTTAGGTTTCCCTCTGTTCTCTCCTATATAGATAGATGAATTTGGAACTCTAAATCCAACATGGTTTGTAGTACCTCTTGAAACTCGATAAAATAAAGGAGTTCTCAGTTTTGTCTCTATGCTTTGTTTCCTCTTCAAGTAGCCGTAGGCACAGACTGTGGAAAAGCACTTTCATTGAGAGGGGTTGCCAAGCTTCTAAGAAATTACGAGTTTCCGAAATACCAGCAAATATTTTTTCACCCAATCTTGATGATACTTGGTGGTAATGATCAGTACACAAATTCCACTTGGCTCACCAAATTTTGTGCTTCTAGGTTGATCCGTTCTTTTACAGTAGCAGTTTTTATAGTTAGGTTTCCCTCTGTTCTCTCATATATAGATAGATGAATTTGGAACTCTAAATCCAACATGGTTTGTAGTAGCTCCTTGAAACTTGAAAAAATAAAGGAGTTCTCAGTTTTGTCTCTATGGTTTGTTTCCTCTTCAAGTAGCCCTAGGCACAGACTGTCGAAAAGCACTTTCATTGAGAGGGGTTGCCAAGCTTCTAAGAAATTACGATTTTCCGAAATATCAGCAAATATTTTTTTCACCCAATCTTGATGATACTTGGGGTAATGATCAGAACACAAATCCCACTTGGCTCACCAAATTTTGTACTTCTAGGTTGAAGCGTTCGTCTACAGTAGCAGTTTTTATATTTAGGTTTCCCTCTGTTCTCTCCTATATAAATAGATGAATTTGGAACTCTAAATCCAACATGGTTTATAGTAGGTCTTTGAAACTTGAAAAAATAAAGAGTTCTCAGTTTTGTCTCTATGGTTTGTTTCCTCTTCCAGTAGCCCTAGGTACTGACTGTGGAAAAGCACTTTCATTGAGAGGCGTTGCCAATCTTCTAAGAAATTACGAGTTTCCGAAATACCAGCAAATATTTTTTCACCCAATCTTGATGATACTTGGTGGTAATGATTAGTACACAAATCCCACTTGGCTCACCAAATTTTGTTCTTCTAGGTTGAGGCGTTCGTCTACAGTAGCAGTATTTATATTTAGGTTTCCCTCTGTTCTCTCCTATATAGATAGATGATTTTGGAACTCTAAATCCAACATGGTTTTGAAGTAGCTCTTTGAAACTTGACAAAATGAAGGAGTGCTCAGTTTTTTCTCTATGGTTTGTTTTCTCTTCAAGTACCCTAGGCACAGACTGTGGAAATGTACTTTCATTGAGATGGGTTGAGAAGCTTCTAAGAAATAACGAGTTTTCCGAAATACCAGCAAATATTTTTTCACCCAATCTTGATGATACTTGGTGGTAATGATCAGGACACAAATCCCACTTGGCTCACCAGATTTTGTTCTTCTAGGTTGAAGCGTTCGTCTACAGTAGCAGTTTTTATATTTAGGTTTCCCTCTTCTCTCCTATATAAATAGATGAATTTGGAACTCTAAATCCAACATGGTTTATAGTAGCTCTTTGAAACTTGACAAAATGAAGGAGTTCTCAGTTTTGTCTCTATGGTTTGTTTCCTCTTCCAGTAGCCCTAGGCACAGACTGTGGGAAAAGCACTTTCATTGAGAGGGGTTGCCAAGCTTCTAAGAAATAACGAGTTTCCGAAATACCAGCAAATATTTTTTACCCAATCTTGATGATACTTGGTGGTAATGATCAGTACACAAATCCAACTTGGCTCAAAAAATTTGGTTCTTCTAGGTTGAAGCGTTCGTCTACAGTAGCAGTTTTTATATTTAGGTTTCCCTCTGTTCTCTCCTATATAGATAGTTGATTTTGGAACTCTAAATCCAACATGGTTTGTAGTAGCTCTTTGAAAATTGATAAAATAAAAAAGTTCTCAGTTTTGTCTCTATGGTTTGTTTCCTCTTCAAGTAGTCCTAGGCACAGACTGTGGAAAGCACTTTCAATGAGATGAGTTGCCAAGCTTCTAAGAAATAACGAGTTTCCGAAATACCAGCAAATATTTTTTCACCCAATCTTGATGATACCTTGGTGGTAATGATTAGTACACAAATCCACTTGGCTCACCAAATTTTGTTCTTCTAGGTTGAGGCGTTCGTCTACAGTAGCAGTATTTATATTTAGGTTTCCCTCTGTTCTCTCCTATATAGATAGATGATTTTGGAACTCTAAATCCAACATGGTTTGAAGTAGCTCTTTGAAACTTGACAAAATGAAGGAGTGCTCAGTTTTTTCTCTATGGTTTGTTTTCTCTTCAAGTAGCCCTAGGCACAGACTGTGGAAATGTACTTTCATTGAGATGGGTTGAAAGCTTCTAAGAAATAACGAGTTTCCGAAATACCAGCAAATATTTTTTCACCCAATCTTGATGATACTTGGTGGTAATGATCAGGACACAAATCCCACTTGGCTCACCAGATTTTGTTCTTCTAGGTTGAAGCGTTCGTCTACAGTAGCAGTTTTTATATTTAGGTTTCCCTCTTCTCTCCTATATAAATAGATGAATTTGGAACTCTAAATCCAACATGGTTTATAGTAGCTCTTTGAAACTTGACAAAATGAAGGAGTTCTCAGTTTTGTCTCTATGGTTTGTTTCCTCTTCCAGTTGCCCTAGGCACAGACTGTGGAAAAGCACTTTCATTGAGAGGGGTTGCCAAGCTTCTAAGAAATAACGAGTTTCCGAAATACCAGCAAATATTTTTTACCCAATCTTGATGATACTTGGTGGTAATGATCAGTACACAAATCCAACTTGGCTCAAAAAATTTGGTTCTTCTAGGTTGAAGCGTTCGTCTACAGTAGCAGTTTTTATATTTAGGTTTCCCTCTGTTCTCTCCTATATAGATAGTTGATTTTGGAACTCTAAATCCAACATGGTTTGTAGTAGCTCTTTGAAACTTGATAAAATAAAAAAGTTCTCAGTTTTGTCTCTATGGTTTGTTTCCTCTTCAAGTAGTCCTAGGCACAGACTGTGGAAAGCACTTTTAATGAGATGGGTTGCGAAGCTTCTAAGAAATAACGAGTTTCCGAAATACCAGCAAATATTTTTTCACAGAATCTTGATGATACTTGGTGGTAATGATCAGTACACAAATCCCACTTGGCTCACCAAATTTTGTTCTTCTAGTATGAGGCTTTCGTCTACAGTAGCAGTTTTTATATTTTGTTCCTTCTGTTTTCTCCTATATAGATAGATGAATTTGGAACTCCAAATCCAACATGGTTTGTAGTAGCTCTTTGAAACTTGGTAAAAGAAAAAAGTTCTCAGTTTTGTCTCTATGGTTTGTTTCCTCTTCAAGTAGTCCTAGGCACAGACTGTGGAAAGCACTTTCACTGAGATGGGTTGCCAAGCTTCTAAGAAATAACGAGTTTCCTAAATACCAGCAAATATTTTTTCACCCAATCTTGATGATACTTGTTGCTAATGATCAGTACACAAATCCCACTTGGCTCACCAAATTTTGTTCTTCTAGGTTGATGCATTCGTCTACAGTAGCAGTTTTTATAGTGAGGTTTCCCTCTGTTCTCTCATATATAGATAGATGAATTTGGAACTCTAAATCCAACATGGTTTGTAGTAGCTCCTTGAAACTTGAAAAAATGAAGGAGTTCTCAGTTTTGTCTCTATGGTTTGTTTCCTCTTCAAGTAGCCTTTGGCACAGACTGTGGAAAAGCACTTTCATTGAGAGTGGTTGCCAAGCTTCTAAGACATTCCGATTTTCCGAAATACCAGCAAATATTTTTTTACCCAATCTTGATGATACTTGGTGGTAATGATCAGCACACAAATCCCACTTGGCTCACCAAATTTTGTTCTTCTAGGTTGAAGCGCTCGTCTACAGTAGCAGTTTTTATATTTAGGTTTCCCTCTGTTCTCTCCTATATAGATACATGAATTTGGAACTCTAAATCCAACATGGTTTGTAGTAGCTCTTTGAAACTTGACAAAATAAAGGAGTTCTCAGTTTTGTCTCTATGGTTTGTTTCCTCTTCAAGTAGCCCTAGGCACAGTCTGTGGAAAAGCACTTTCATTGAGAGGGGTTGCCAAGCTTCTAAGAAATTACGAGTTTCCGAAATACAAGCAAATATTTTTTCACCCAATCTTCATGATACTTGGTGGTAATGATCAGTACACAAATCCCACTTGGCTCACCAAATTTTGTTCTTCTAGGTTGAAGTGTTCGTCTACAGTAGCAGTTTTTATATTTAGGTTTCCCTCTGTTCTCTCCTATATAGATAGATGATTTTGGAACTCTAAATCCAACATGGTTTGTCGTAGCTCTTTGAAACTTGACAAAATGAAGGAGTTCTCAGTTTTCTCTCTATGGTTTGTTTCCTCTTTAAGTAGCCCTAGGCACAGACTGTGGAAATGTACTTTCATTGAGATGAGTTGAGAAGCTTCAAAGAAATAACGAGTTTCCGAAATACCAGCAAATATTTTTTCACCCAAACTTGATGATACTTGGTGGTAATGATCAGGACACAAATCCCACTTGGCTCATCAAATTTTGTTCTTCTATTTTGAAGCTTTCGTCTACAGTAGCAGTTTTTATATTTAGGTTTCCCTCTGTTCTCTCCTATATAGATAGATGAATTTGGATCTCTAAATCCAACATGGTTTGTAGTACCTCTTTGAAACTCGATAAAATAAAGGAGTTCTCAGTTTTGTCTCTATGCTTTGTTTCCTCTTCAAGTAGCCGTAGGCAGACTGTGGAAAAGCACTTTTATTGAGAGGGGTTGCCAAGCTTCTAAGAAATTACGAGTTTCCGAAATACCAGCAAATATTTTTTCACCCAATCTTGATGATACTTGGTGGTAATGATCAGTACACAAATTCCACTTGGCTCACCAAATTTTGTGCTTCTAGGTTGATCCGTTCTTCTACAGTAGCAGTTTTTATAGTTAGGTTTCCCTCTGTTCTCTCATATATAGATAGATGAATTTGGAACTCTAAATCCAACATGGTTTGTAGTATCTCCTTGAAACTTGAAAAAATAAAGGAGTTCTCAGTTTTGTCTATATGGTTTGTTTCCTCTTCAAGTAGCCCTAGGCACAGACTGTGGAAAAGCACTTTCATTGAGAGGGGTTGCCAAGCTTCTAAGAAATTACGATTTTCCGAAATATCAGCAAATATTTTTTCACCCAATCTTGATGATACTTGGGGTAATGATCAGAACACAAATCCCACTTGGCTCACCAAATTTTGTACTTCTAGGTTGAAGCGTTCGTCTACATTAGCAGTTTTTATATTTAGGTTTCCCTCTGTTCTCTCCTATATAAATAGATGAATTTGGAACTCTAAATCCAACATGGTTTATAGTAGGTCTTTGAAACTTGAAAAAATAAAGAGTTCTCAGTTTTGTCTCTATGGTTTGTTTCCTCTTCCAGTAGCCCTAGGCACAGACTGTGGAAAAGCACTTTCATTGAGAGGGGTTGCCAAGCTTCTAAGAAATAACGAGTTTCCGAAATACCAGCAAATATTTTTTACCCAATCTTGATGATACTTGGTGGTAATGATCAGTACACAAATCCAACTTGGCTCAAAAAATTTGGTTCTTCTAGGTTGAAGCGTTCGTCTACAGTAGCAGTTTTTATATTTAGGTTTCCCTCTGTTCTCTCCTATATAGATAGTTGATTTTGGAACTCTAAATCCAACATGGTTTGTAGTAGCTCTTTGAAACTTGATAAAATAAAAAAGTTCTCAGTTTTGTCTCTATGGTTTGTTTCCTCTTCAAGTAGTCCTAGGCACAGACTGTGGAAAGCACTTTCAATGAGATGGGTTGCCAAGCTTCTAAGAAATAACGAGTTTCCGAAATACCAGCAAATATTTTTTCACCCAATCTTGATGATACTTGGTGGTAATGATTAGTACACAAATCCCACTTGGCTCACCAAATTTTGTTCTTCTAGGTTGAGGCGTTCGTCTACAGTAGCAGTATTTATATTTAGGTTTCCCTCTGTTCTCTCCTATATAGATAGATGATTTTGGAACTCTAAATCCAACATGGTTTGAAGTAGCTCTTTGAAACTTGACAAAATGAAGGAGTGCTCAGTTTTTTCTCTATGGTTTGTTTTCTCTTCAAGTAGCCCTAGGCACAGACTGTGGAAATGTACTTTCATTGATATGGGTTGAGAATCTTCTAAGAAATAACGAGTTTCCGAAATACCAGCAAATATTTTTTCACCCAATCTTGATGATACTTGGTGGTAATGATCAGGACATAAATCCCACTTGGCTCACCAGATTTTGTTCTTCTAGGTTGAAGCGTTCGTCTACAGTAGCAGTTTTTATATTTAGGTTTCCCTCTTCTCTCCTATATAAATAGATGAATTTGGAACTCTAAATCCAACATGGTTTATAGTAGCTCTTTGAAACTTGACAAAATTAAGGAGTCTCAGTTTTGTCTCTATGGTTTGTTTCCTCTTCCAGTAGCCCTAGGCACAGGCTGTGGAAAAGCACTTTCATTGAGAGGGGTTGCCAAGCTTCTAAGAAATAACGAGTTTCCGAAATACCAGCAAATATTTTTTACCCAATCTTGATGATACTTGGTGGTAATGATCAGTACACAAATCCAACTTGGCTCAAAAAATTTGGTTCTTCTAGGTTGAAGCGTTCGTCTACAGTAGCAGTTTTTATATTTAGGTTTCCCTCTGTTCTCTCCTATATAGATAGTTGATTTTGGAACTCTATATCTAACATGGTTTGTAGTAGCTCTTTGAAACTTGATAAAATAAAAAAGTTCTCAGTTTTGTCTCTATGGTTTGTTTCCTCTTCAAGTAGTCCTAGGCACAGACTGTGGAAAGCACTTTCAATGAGATGGGTTGCCAAGCTTCTAAGAAATAACGAGTTTCCGAAATACCAGCAAATATTTTTTCACAGAATCTTGATGATACTTGGTGGTAATGATCAGTACACAAATCCCACTTTTCTCACCAAATTTTGTTCTTCTAGTATGAGGCTTTCGTCTACAGTAGCAGTTTTTATATTTTGTTCCTTCTGTTTTCTCCTATATAGATAGATGAATTTGGAACTCTAAATCCAACATGGTTTGTAGTAGCTCTTTGAAACTTGGTAAAATAAAAAAGTTCTCAGTTTTGTCTCTATGGTTTGTTTCCTCTTCAAGTAGTCCTAGGCACAGACTGTGGAAAGCACTTTCACTGAGAGTGGTTGCCAAGCTTCTAAGACATTCCGATTTTCCGAAATACCAGCAAATATTTTTTCACCCTATCTTGATGATACTTGGTGGTAATGATCAGCACACAAATTCCACTTGGCTCACCAAATTTTGTTCTTCTAGGTTGAAGCGCTCGTCTACAGTAGCAGTTTTTATATTTAGGTTTCCCTCTGTTCTCTCCTATATAGATACATGAATTTGGAACTCTAAATCCAACATGGTTTGTAGTAGCTCCTTGAAACTTGAAAAAATAAAGGAGTTCTCAGTTTTGTCTCTATGGTTTGTTTCCTCTTCAAGTAGCCCTAGGCACAGTCTGTGGAAAAGCACTTTCATTGAGAGGGGTTGCCAAGCTTCTAAGAAATTACGAGTTTCCGAAATACAAGCAAATATTTTTTCACCCAATCTTCATGATACTTGGTGGTAATGATCAGTACACAAATCCCACTTGGCTCACCAAATTTTGTTCTTCTAGGTTGAAGTGTTCGTCTACAGTAGCAGTTTTTATATTTAGGTTTCCCTCTGTTCTCTCCTATATAGATAGATGATTTTGGAACTCTAAATCCAACATGGTTTGTAGTAGCTCTTTGAAACTTGACAAAATGAAGGAGTTCTCAGTTTTCTCTCTATGGTTTGTTTCCTCTTCAAGTAGCCCTAGGCACAGACTGTGGAAATGTACTTTCATTGAGATGAGTTGAGAAGCTTCAAAGAAATAACGAGTTTCCGAAATACCAGCAAATATTTTTTCACCCAAACTTGATGATACTTGGTGGTAATGATCAGTACACAAATCCCAATTGGCTCACCAAATTTTGTTCTTCTAATTTGAGGCTTTCGTCTACAGTAGCAGTTTTTATATTTAGGTTTCCCTCTGTTCTCTCCTATATAGATAGATGAATTTGGAACTCTAAATCCAACATGGTTTGTAGTACCTCTTTGAAACTCGATAAAATAAAGGAGTTCTCAGTTTTGTCTCTATGCTTTGTTTCCTCTTCAAGTAGCCGTAGGCACAGACTGTGGAAAAGCACTTTCATTGAGAGGGTTGCCAAGCTTCTAAGAAATTACGAGTTTCCGAAATAAATATTTTTTCACCAATCTTGATGATACTTGGTGGTAATGATCAGTACACAAATTCCACTTGGCTCACCAAATTTGTGCTTCTAGGTTGATCCGTTCTTCTACAGTAGCAGTTTTTATAGTTAGGTTTCCCTCTGTTTTCTCATATATAGATAGATGAATTTGGAACTCTAAATCCAACATGGTTTGTAGTATCTCCTTGAAACTTGAAAAAATAAAGGAGTTCTCAGTTTTGTCTATATGGTTTGTTTCCTCTTCAAGTAGCCCTAGGCACAGACTGTGGAAAAGCACTTTCATT
>NW_027511084.1:0-28548 GCF_048772815.1 Callospermophilus lateralis
TTGAAAGGGGTAGCCAAGCTTCCAAAAAACTACTAGTTTGCTGAAATCTCAGCAAACATTTTTTCACCTAATCTTGATGATACTTGGTGGTAATGATCAGTTCACGAATCCCACTTGGCTGCCCAACTTTCACTCTTCAAGGTTCAAGCGTTCCTTTCCAGTAACACTTTGAATTTTTAGGTTTCACTCTGTTTTCTGCTATATAGATAGATGTGTTTGGAATTCTAAATCAAACACGGTTTGTGCTAGCTCCTTGAAACTTGAACAAATGAAGTAGTTCTAAGTTCTATCTCCATGGTTTGTTTCTTCTTGAAGTACCCCATGCAGAGACTGGCGAAAAACACTTTCGTTTGAAAGGGGTAGCCAAGCTTCCAAAAAACTACTAGTTTGCTGAAATCTCAGCAAACATTTTTTCACCTAATCTTGATGATACTTGCTGGTAATGATCAGTTCACGAATCCCACTTGGCTGCCCAACTTTCACTCTTCTAGGTTCAAGCGTTCCTTTCCAGTAACACTTTGAATTTTTAGGTTTCACTCTGTTTTCTGCTATATAGATAGATGTGTTTGAAACTCTAAATCAAACACGGTATATGCTAGCTCCGTGAAACTTGACAAAATGAAGTAGTTCTAAGCTCTATCTCTATGGATTGTTTCCTCTTGAAGTACCCCATGCAGAGACTGGCGAAAAACACTTTCGTTTGAAAGGGGTTGCCAAGCTTCCAAAAAACTACTAGTTTGCTGAAATCTCAGCAAACCTTTTTTCAACAAATCTTGATGATACTTGGTGGTAATGATCAGTTCACTAATCCCACTTGGCTGCCCAATTTTTATTCTTCTAGGTTGAAGCATTCGTTTCCAGTAACAGTTTGAATTTTTAGGTTTCACTCTGTTTTCTCCTACATAGATAGCTGTGTTTGGAATTCTAAATCAAACACGATTTGTGCTAGCTCCTTGAAAATTGACCCAATGAAGTAGTTCTAAGTTCTATCTCTATGGTTTGTTTCCTCTTGAAGTACCCCATGCAGAGACTGGCGAATAACACTTTCGTTTGAAAGGGGTTGCCAAGCTTCCAAAAAACTACTAGTTTGCTGAAATCTCAGCAAACATTTTTTCATCAAATCTTGATGATACTTGGTGGTAATGATCAGTTCACTAATCCCACTTGGCTGCCCAACTTTCACTCTTCTAGGTTCAAGCGTTCCTTTCCAGTAACACTTTGAATTTTTAGGTTTCACTCTGTTTTCTGCTATATAGATAGATGTGTTTGAAACTCTAAATTAAACACGGTTTTGCTAGCTCCGTGAAACTTGACCAAATGAAGTAGTCCTAAGTTCTTTCTCTATGGTTTGTTTCCTCTTGAAGTACCCCATGCAGAGACTGGTGAAAAACACTTTCGTTTGAAAGGGGTTGCCAAGCTTCCAAAAAACTACTAGTTTGCTGAAATCTCTGCAAACATTTTTTCACCAAATCTTGATGATACTTGGTGGTAATGATCAGTTCACTAATCTCACTTGTCTGCCCAACATTCACTCTTCTAGGTTCAAGCGTTCGTTTCCAGTAACACTTTGAATTTTTAGGTTTCACTCTGTTTTCTGCTATATAGATAGATGTGTTTGAAACTCTAAATCAAACACGGTTTGTGCTAGCTCCATGAAACTTGACAAAATGAAGTAGTTCTAAGTTCTATCTCTATGGTTTGTTTCCTCTTGAATACCCCATGCAGAGACTGGCGAAAAACACTTTCGTTTGAAAGGGATTTCCAAGCTTCCAAAAAACTACTAGTTTGCTGAAATCTCAGCAAACATTATTTCACCAAATCTTGATGATACTTGGTTTTAATGATCAGTTCACTAATTTCACTTGGCTGCCCAACTTTCACTCTTCTAGGTTCAAGTGTTCGTTTTCAGTAACACTTTGAATTTTTAGGTTTCACTGTGTTTTCTGATATATAGATAGATGTGTTTGGAATTCTAAATCAAACACGGTTTGTGCTAGCTCCTTGAAACTTGACCAAATGAAGTAGTTCTAAGTTCTATCTCTATGGTTTGTTTCCTCTTGAAGTATCCCATGCAGAGACTGGCGAAAAACACTTTCGTTTGAAAGGGGTTGCCAAGCTTCCAAAAATCTACTAGTTTGCTGAAATCTAGGGAAACATTTTTTCACCAAATCTTGATGATACTTGGTGGTAATGATCAGTTCACTAATCCCACTTGGCTGCCCAACTTTCACTCTTCTAGGTTCAAGCGTTCGTTTCCAGTAACACTTTGAATTTTTAGGTTTCACTCTGTTTTCTGCTATATAGATAGATATGTTTGAAACTCTAAATCAAACACGGTTTGTGCTAGCTCCGTGAAATTTGACCAAATGAAGTAGTTCTAAGTTCTATCTCTATGGTTTGTTTCCTCTTGAAGTACCCCATTCAGAGACTGGCGAAAAACACTTTCGTTTGAAAGGGGTTGCCAAGCTTCCAAAAAACTACTAGTTTGCTGAAATCTCAGCAAACATTTTTTCACCAAATCTTGATGATACTTGGTGGCAATGATCAGTTCACTAATCCCACTTGGCTGCCCAATTTTTATTGTTCTAGGTATAAGCATTCGTTTCCTGTAACAGTTTGAATTTTTAGGTTTCACTCTGTTTTCTCTTACATAGATAGCTGTGTTTGAAATTCTAAATCAAACACGGTTTGTGCTAGCTCCTTGAAACTTGACCAAATGAAGTAGTTCTCAGTTCTATCTCCATGGTTTGTTTCTTCTTGAAGTACCCCATCCAGAGACTGGCGAAAAACACTTTCGTTTGAAAGGGGTAGCCAAGCTTCCAAAAAACTACTAGTTTGCTGAAATCTCAGCAAACATTTTTTCACCTAATCTTGATGATACTTGGTGGTAATGATCAGTTCACGAATCCCACTTGGCTGCCCAACTTTCACTCTTCAAGGTTCAAGCGTTCCTTTCCAGTAACACTTTGAATTTTTAGGTTTCACTCTGTTTTCTGCTATATAGATAGATGTGTTTGGAATTCTAAATCAAACACGGTTTGTGCTAGCTCCTTGAAACTTGAACAAATGAAGTAGTTCTAAGTTCTATCTCCATGGTTTGTTTCTTCTTGAAGTACCCCATGCAGAGACTGGCGAAAAACACTTTCGTTTGAAAGGGGTAGCCAAGCTTCCAAAAAACTACTAGTTTGCTGAAATCTCAGCAAACATTTTTTCACCTAATCTTGATGATTCTTGGTGGTAATGATCAGTTCACGAATCCCACTTGGCTGCCCAACTTTCACTCTTCTAGGTTCAAGCGTTCCTTTCCAGTAACACTTTGAATTTTTAGGTTTCACTCTGTTTTTCTGCTATATAGATAGATGTGTTTGAAACTCTAAATCAAACACGGTATATGCTAGCTCCGTGAAACTTGACAAAATGAAGTAGTTCTAAGCTCTATCTCTATGGATTGTTTCCTCTTGAAGTACCCCATGCAGAGACTGGCGAAAAACACTTTCGTTTGAAAGGGGTTGCCAAGCTTCCAAAAAACTACTAGTTTGCTGAAATCTCAGCAAACCTTTTTTTCAACAAATCTTGATGATACTTGGTGGTAATGATCAGTTCACTAATCCCACTTGGCTGCCCAATTTTTATTCTTCTAGGTTGAAGCATTCGTTTCCAGTAACAGTTTGAATTTTTAGGTTTCACTCTGTTTTCTCCTACATAGATAGCTGTGTTTGGAATTCTAAATCAAACACGATTTGTGCTAGCTCCTTGAAAATTGACCCAATGAAGTAGTTCTAAGTTCTATCTCTATGGTTTGTTTCCTCTTGAAGTACCCCCATGCAGAGACTGGCGAATAACACTTTCGTTTGAAAGGGATTGCCAAGCTTCCAAAAAACTACTAGTTTGCTGAAATCTCAGCAAACATTATTTCACCAAATCTTGATGATACTTGGTTTTAATGATCAGTTCACTAATTTCACTTGGCTGCCCAACTTTCACTCTTCTAGGTTCAAGTGTTCGTTTTCAGTAACACTTTGAATTTTTAGGTTTCACTGTGTTTTCTGATATATAGATAGATGTGTTTGGAATTCTAAATCAAACACGGTTTGTGCTAGCTCCTTGAAACTTGACCAAATGAAGTAGTTCTAAGTTCTATCTCTATGGTTTGTTTCCTCTTGAAGTACCCCATGCAGAGACTGGCGAAAAACACTTTCGTTTGAAAGGGGTTGCCAAGCTTCCAAAAAACTACTAGTTTGCTGAAATCTCAGCAAACATTTTTTCACCAAATCTTGATGATACTTGGTGGTAATGATCAGTTCACTAATCCCACTTGGCTGCCCAATTTTTATTCTTCTAGGTTGAAGCATTCGTTTCCTGTAACAGTTTGAATTTTTAGGTTTCACTCTGTTTTCTGCTATATAGATAGATGTGTTTGGAATTCTAAATCAAACACGGTTTGTGCTAGCTCCTTGAAACTTGACCAAATGAAGTAGTTCTAAGTTCTATCTCCATGGTTTGTTTCTTCTCGAAGTACCCCATGCAGAGACTGGCGAAAAACACTTTCATTTGAGAGGGGTAGGCAAGCTTCCAGAAAACTACTAGTTTGCTGAAATCTCAGCAAACATTTTTTCACGTAATCTTGATGATACTTGGTGGTAATGATCAGTTCACGAATCCCACTTGGCTGCCCAACTTTCACTCTTCTAGGTTCAAGCGTTCCTTTCCAGTAACACTTTGAATTTTTAGGTTTCACTCTATTTTCTGCTATATAGATAGATGTGTTTGAAACTCTAAATCAAACACGGTATGTGCTAGCTCCGTGAAACTTGACAAAATGAAGTAGTCCTAAGTTCTATCTCTATGGTTTGTTTCCTCTTGAAGTACCTTATGCAGAGACTGGCGAAGAACACTTTCGTTTGAAAGGGGTTGCCAAGCTTCCAAAAAACTACTAGTTTGCTGAAATCTCAGCAAACCTTTTTTCACCAAATCTTGATGATACTTGGTGGTAATGATCAGTTCACTAATCCCACTTGGCAGCCCAATTTTTATTCTTCTAGGTTGAAGCATTCGTTTCAAGTAACACTTTGAACTTTTTGGTTTCACTCTGTTTTCTGCTATATAGATAGATGTGTTTGAAACTCTAAATCAAACACGGTTTGTGCTACCTCCTTGAAACTTGACCAAATGAAGTAGTTCTAAGTTCTATCTCTATGGTTTGTTTCCTCTTGAAGTACCCCATGCAGAGACTGGCGAAAAACACTTTCGTTTGAAAGGGGTTGCCAAGCTTCCAAAAAACTACTAGTTTGCTGAAATCTCAGCAAACATTTTTTCACCAAATCTTGATGATACTTGGTGGTAATGATCAGTTCACTAATCTCACTTGGCTGCCCAACTTTCACTCTTCTAGGTTCAAGAGTTCGTTTCCAGTAACACTTTGAATTTTTAGGTTTCACTCTGTTTTCTGCTATATAGATAGATGTGTTTGAAACTCTAAATCAAACACGGTTTGTGCTAGCTCAGTGAAACTTGACAAAATGAAGTAGTCCTAAGTTCTATCTCTACGGTTTGTTTCCTCTTGAAGTACCCCATGCAGAGACTGGCGAAAAACACTTTCGTTTGAAAGGGGTTGCCAAGCTTCCAAAAAACTACTAGTTTGCTGAAATCTCAGCAAACCTTTTTTCACCAAATCTTGATGATACTTGGTGGTAATGATCAGTTCACTAATCCCACATGGCTGCCCAATTTTTATTCTTCTAGGTTGAAGCATTCGTTTCCAGTAACAGTTTGAATTTTTAGGTTTCACTCTCTTTTCTCCTACATAGATAGCTGTGTTTGGAATTCTAAATCAAACACGGTTTGTGCTAGCTTCTTGAAACTTGACCAAATGAAGTAGTTCTAAGTTCTATCTCTATGGTTTGTTTCCTCTTGAAGTACCCCATGCAGAGACTGGCGAAAAACACTTTCGTTTGAAAGGGGTTGCCAAGCTTCCAAAAATCTACTAGTTTGCTGAAATCTCAGGAAACATTTTTTCACCAAATCTTGATGATACTTGGTGGTAATGATCAGTTCACTAATCCCACTTGGCTGCCCAACTTTCACTCTTCTAGGTTCAAGCGTTCCTTTCCAGTAACACTTTGAATTTTTAGGTTTCACTCTGTTTTCTGCTATATAAATAGATGTGTTTGAAACTCTAAATCAAACACGGTTTTGCTAGCTCCGTGAAACTTGACCAAATGAAGTAGTTCTAAGCTCTATATCTATAGTTTGTTTCCTCTTGAAGTACCCCATGCAGAGACTGGCGAAAAACACATTCGTTTGAAAGGGGTTGCCAAGCTTCCAAAAAACTACTAGTTTGCTGAAATCTCAGCAAATATTTTTTCACCAAATCTTGATGATACTTGGTGGTAATGATCAGTTCACTAATCTCACTTGGCTGCCCAACTTTCACTCTTCTAGGTTCAAGAGTTCGTTTCCAGTAACACTTTGAATTTTTAGGTTTCACTCTGTTTTCTGCTATATAGATAGATGTGTTTGAAACTCTAAATCAAACACGGTTTGTGCTAGCTCCGTGAAACTTGACAAAATGAAGTAGTCCTAAGTTCTATCTCTACGGTTTGTTTCCTCTTGAAGTACCCCATGCAGAGACTGGCGAAAAACACTTTCGTTTGAAAGGGGTTGCCAAGCTTCCAAAAAACTACTAGTTTGCTGAAATCTCAGCAAACCTTTTTTCACCAAATCTTGATGATACTTGGTGGTAATGATCAGTTCACTAATCCCACATGGCTGCCCAATTTTTATTCTTCTAGGTTGAAGCATTCGTTTCCAGTAACAGTTTGAATTTTTAGGTTTCACTCTCTTTTCTCCTACATAGATAGCTGTGTTTGGAATTCTAAATCAAACACGGTTTGTGCTAGCTCCTTGAAACTTGACCAAATGAAGTAGTTCTAAGTTCTATCTCTATGGTTTGTTTCCTCTTGAAGTACCCCATGCAGAGACTGGCGAAAAACACTTTCGTTTGAAAGGGGTTGCCAAGCTTCCAAAAATCTACTAGTTTGCTGAAATCTCAGGAAACATTTTTTCACCAAACTTGATGATACTTGGTGGTAATGATCAGTTCACTAATCCCACTTGGCTGCCCAACTTTCACTTTTCTAGGTTCAAGCGTTCCTTTCCAGTAACACTTTGAATTTTTAGGTTTCACTCTGTTTTCTGCTATATAGATAGATGTGTTTGAAACTCTAAATCAAACACGGTTTGTGCTAGCTCCATGAAACTTGACAAAATGAAGTAGTTCTAAGTTCTATCTCTATGGTTTGTTTCCTCTTGAATACCCCATGCAGAGACTGGCGAAAAACACTTTCGTTTGAAAGGGATTGCCAAGCTTCCAAAAAACTACTAGTTTGCTGAAATCTCAGCAAATATTATTTCACCAAATCTTGATGATACTTGGTGGTAATGATCAGTTCACTAATTTCACTTGGCTGCCCAACTTTCACTCTTCTAGGTTCAAGTGTTTGTTTCCAGTAACACTTTGAATTTTTAGGTTTCACTGTGTTTTCTGCTATATAGATAGATGTGTTTGGAATTCTAAATCAAACACGGTTTGTGCTAGCTCCTTGAAACTTGACCAAATGAAGTAGTTCTAAGTTCTATCTCTATGGTTTGTTTCCTCTTGAAGTACCCCATGCAGAGTCTGGCGAAAAACACTTTCGTTTGAAAGGGGTTGCCAAGCTTCCAAAAAACTACTAGTTTGCTGAAATCTCAGCAAACATTTTTTCACCCAATCTTGATGATACTTGGTGGTAATGATCAGTTCACTAATCCCACTTGGCTGCCCAATTTTTATTCTTCTAGGTTGAAGCATTCGTTTCCTGTAACAGTTTGAATTTTTAGGTTTCACTCTGTTTTCTGCTATATAGATAGATGTGTTTGGAATTCTAAATCAAACACGGTTTGTGCTAGCTCCTTGAAACTTGACCAAATGAAGTAGTTCTAAGTTCTATCTCCATGGTTTGTTTCTTCTCGACGTACCCCATGCAGAGACTGGCGAAAAACACTTTCGTTTGAGAGGGGTAGGCAAGCTTCCAAAAAACTACTAGTTTGTTGAAATCTCTGCAAACATTTTTTCACCTAATCTTGATGATACTTGGTGGTAATTATCAGTTCACGAATCCCACTTGGCTGCCCAACTTTCACTCTTCTAGGTTCAAGCGTTCCTTTCCAGTCACACTTTGAATTTTTAGGTTTCACTCTGTTTTCTGCTATATAGATAGATGTGTTTGAAACTCTATATCAAACACCGTATGTGCTAGCTCAGTGAAACTTGACAAAATGAAGTAGTCCTAAGTTCTAACTCTATGGTTTGTTTCCTCTTGAAGTACCCCATGCAGAGACTGGCGAACAACACTTTCGTTTGAAAGGGGTTGCCAAGCTTCCAAAAAACTACTAGTTTGCTGAAATCTCAGCAAACCTTTTTTCACCAAATCTTGATGATACTTGGTGGTAATGATCAGTTCACTAATCCCACTTGGCTGCCCAATTTTTATTCTTTTAGGTTGAAGCATTCGTTTCAAGTAACACTTTGAACTTTTAGGTTTCACTCTGTTTTCTGCTATATAGATAGATGTGTTTGAAACTCTAAATCAAACACGGTTTGTGCTAGCTCCGTGAAACTTGACAAAATGAAGTAGTCCTAAGTTCTATCTCTATGGTTTGTTTCCTCTTGAAGTACCCCATGCAGAGACTGGCGAAAAACACTTTCGTTTGAAAGGGGTTGCCAAGCTTCCAAAAAACTACTAGTTTGCTGAAATCTCAGCAAACCTTTTTTCACCAAATCTTGATGATACTTGGTGGTAATGATCAGTTCACTAATCTCACTTAGCTGCCCAACATTCACTCTTCTAGGTTCAAGCGTTCGTTTCCAGTAACACTTTGAATTTTTAGGTTTCACTCTGTTTTCTGCTATATAGATAGATGTGTTTGAAACTCTAAATCAAACACTGTTTGTGCTAGCTCCTTGAACCTTGACCAAATGAAGTAGTTCTAAGTTCTATCTCTATGGTTTGTTTCCTCTTGAAGTACCCCATGCAGAGACTGGCGAAAAACACTTTCGTTTGAAAGGGGTTGCCAAGCTTCCAAAAAACTACTAGTTTGCTGAAATCTCAGCAAACCTTTTTTCACCAAATCTTGATGATACTTGATGGTAATGATCAGTTCACGAATCCCACTTGGCTGCCCAACTTTCACTCTTCTAGGTTCAAGCGTTCCTTTCCAGTAACACTTTGAATTTTTAGGTTTCACTCTGTTTTCTGCCAAATAGATAGATGTGTTTGGAATTCTAAATCAAACACGGTTTGTGCTAGCTCCTTGAAACTTGACCAAATGAAGTAGTTCTAAGTTCTATCTCCATGGTTTGTTTCTTCTTGAAGTACCCCATGCAGAGACTGGCGAAAAACACTTTCGTTTGAAAGGGGTAGCCAAGCTTCCAAAAAACTACTAGTTTGCTGAAATCTCAGCAAACATTTTTTCACCTAATCTTGATGATACTTGGTGGTAATGATCAGTTCACGAATCCCACTTGACCGCCCAACTTTCACTCTTCCAGGTTCAAGCGTTCCTTTCCAGTAACACTTTGAATTTTTAGGTTTCACTCTGTTTTCTGCTATATAGATAGATGTGTTTGAAACTCTAAATCAAACACGGTATGTGCTAGCTCCGTGAAACTTGACCAAATGAAGTAGTTCTAAGCTCTATCTCTATAGTTTGTTTCCTCTTGAAGTACCCCATGCAGAGACTGGCGAAAAACACTTTCGTTTGAAAGGGGTTGCCAAGCTTCCAAAAAACTACTAGTCTGCTGAAATCTCAGCAAACATTTTTTCACCAAATCTTGATGATACTTGATGGTAATGATCAGTTCACTAATCTCACTTGGCTGCCCAACTTTCACTCTTCTAGGTTCAAGCGTTCGTTTCCAGTAACGCTTTGAATTTTTAGGTTTCACTCTGTTTTCTGCTATATAGATAGATGTGTTTGAAACTCTAAATCAAACACGGTTTGTGCTAGCTCCATGAAACTAGACAAAATGAAGTAGTTCTAAGTTCTATCTCTATGGTTTGTTTCCTCTTGAAGTACCCCATGCAGAGACTGGCGAAAAACACTTTCGTTTGAAAGGGGATGCCAAGCTTCCAAAAAACTACTAGTTTGCTGATATCTCAGCAAACATTATTTCACCAAAACTTGATGATACTTGGTGGTAATGATCAGTTCACGAATTTCACTTGGCTGCCCAACTTTCACTCTTCTAGGTTCAAGTGTTCGTTACCAGTAACACTTTGAATTTTTAGGTTTCACTCTGTTTTCTGCTATATAGATAGATGTGTTTGGAATTCTAAATCAAACACGGTTTGTGCTAGCTCCTTGAAACTTGACCAAATGAAGTAGTTCTAAGTTCTATCTCTATGGTTTGTTTCCTCTTGAAGTACCCCATGGAGAGACTGGCGAAAAACACTTTCGTTTGAAAGGGGTTGCCAAGCTTCCAAAAAACTACTAGTTTGCTGAAATCTCAGCAAACATTTTTTCACCAAATCTTGATGATACTTGGTGGTAATGATCAGTTCACTAATCCCACTTGGCTGCCCAACTTTCACTCTTCTGGGTTCAAGCGTTCCTTTCCAGTAACACTTTGAATTTTTAGGTTTCACTCTGTTTTCTGCTATATAGATAGATGTGTTTGAAACTCTAAATCAAACACGGTTTTGCTAGCTCCGTGAAACTTGACCAAATGAAGTAGTTCTAAGCTCTATATCTATAGTTTGTTTCCTCTTGAAATACCCCATGAAGAGACTGGCGAAAAACACTTTCGTTTGAAAGGGGTTGCCAAGCTTCCAAAAAACTACTAGTTTGCTGAAATCTCAGCAAACATTTTTTCACCAAATCTTGATGACACTTGGTGGTAATGATCAGTTCACTAATCCCACTTGGCTGCCCAACTTTCACTCTTCTAGGTTCAAGCGTTACTTTCCAGTAACACTTTGAATTTTTAGGTTTCACTCTGTTTTCTGCTATATAGATAGATGTGTTTGAAACTCTAAATCAAACACGGTTTTGCTAGCTCCGTGAAACTTGACCAAATGAAGTAGTTCTAAGCTCTATCTCTATAGTTTGTTTCCTCTTGAAGTACCCCATGCAGAGACTGGCGAAAAACACTTTCGTTTGAAAGGGGTTGCCAAGCTTCCAAAAAACTACTAGTTTGCTGATATCTCAGCAAATATTTTTTCACCAAATCTTGATGATACTTGGTGGTAATGATCAGTTCACTAATCTCACTTGGCTGCCCAACATTCACTCTTCTAGGTTCAAGCGATCGTTTCCAGTAACACTTTGAATTTTTAGGTTTCACTCTGTTTTCTGCTATATAGATAGATGTGTTTGAAACTCTAAATCAAACACGGTCTGTGCTTGCTCCATGAAACTTGACAAAATGAAGTAGTTCTAAGTTCTATCTCTATGGTTTGTTTCCTCTTGAAGTACCCCATGGAGAGACTGGCGAAAAACTCTTTCGTTTGAAAGGGGTTGCCAAGCTTCCAAAAAACTACTAGTTTGCTGAAATCTCAGCAAACATTTTTTCACCAAATCTTGATGATACTTGGTGGTAATGATCAGTTCACTAATTTCACTTGGCTGCCCAACTTTCACTCTTCTAGGTTCCAGCGTTCGTTTCCAGTAACACTTTGAATTTTTAGGTTTCACTCTGTTTTCTGCTATATAGATAGATGTGTTTGGAATTCTAAATCAAACACGGTTTGTGCTAGCTCCTTGAAACTTGACCAAATGAAGTAGTTCTAAGTTCTATCTCTATGGTTTGTTTCCTCTTGAATACCCCATGCAGAGAATGGCGAAAAACACTTTCGTTTGAAAGGGGTTGCCAAGCTTCCAAAAAACTACTAGTTTGCTGAAATCTCAGCAAACATTATTTCACCAAATCTTGATGATACTTGGTGGTAATGATCAGTTCACTAATTTCACTTGGCTGCCCAACTTTCACTCTTCTAGATTCAAGTGTTCGTTTCCAGTAACACTTTGAATTTTTAGGTTTCACTCTGTTTTCTGCTATATAGATAGATGTGTTTGGAATTCTAAATCAAACACGGTTTGTGCTAGCTCCTTGAAACTTGACCAAATGAAGTAGTTCTAAGTTCTATCTCTATGGTTTGTTTCCTCTTGAAGTACCCCATGCAGAGACTGGCGAAAAACACTTTCGTTTGAAAGGGGTTGCCAAGCTTCCAAAAAACTACTAGTTTGCTGAAATCTCAGCAAACATTATTTCACCAAATCTTGATGATGCTTGGTGGTAATGATCAGTTCACTAATTTCACTTGGCTGCCCAACTTTCACTCTTCTAGATTCAAGCGTTCGTTTCCAGTAACACTTTGAATTTTTAGGTTTCACTCTGTTTTCTGCTATATAGATAGATGTGTTTGGAATTCTAAATCAAACACGGTTTGTGCTAGCTCCTTGAAACTTGACCAAATGAAGTAGTTCTAAGTTCTATCTCTATGGTTTGTTATCTCTTGAATACCCCATGCAGAGACTGGCGAAAAACACTTTCGTTTGAAAGGGGTAGCCAAGCTTCCTAAAAACTACTAGTTTGCTGAAATCTCAGCAAACATTTTTTCACCTAATCTTGATGATACTTGGTGGTAATGATCAGTTCACTAATCCCACTTGGCTACCCAATTTTTATTCTTCTAGGTTGAAACATTCGTTTCCAGTAACACTTTGAATTTTTAGGTTTCACTCTGTTTTCTGCTATATAGATAGATGTGTTTGAAACTCTAAATCAAACACGGTTTGTGCTACCTCCTTGAAACTTGACCAAATGAAGTAGTTCTAAGTTCTATCTGTATGGTTTGTTTCCTCTTGAAGTACCCCATGCAGAGACTGGCGGAAAACACTTTCGTTTGAAAGGGGTTGCCAAGCTTTCAAAAAACTACTAGTTTGCTGAAATCTCAGCAAACATTTTTTCACCAAATCTTGATGATACTTGGTGGTAATGATCAGTTCACTAATCTCACTTGGCTGCCCAACATTCACTCTTCTAGGTTCAAGCGATCGTTTCCAGTAACACTTTGAATTTTTAGGTTTCACTCTGTTTTCTGCTATATAGATAGATGTGTTTGAAACTCTAAATCAAACACGGCTTGTGCTAGCTCCATGAAACTTGACAAAATGAAGTAGTTCTAAGTTCTATCTCTATGGTTTGTTTCCTCTTGAAATACCCCATGGAGAGACTGGCGAAAAACTCTTTCGTTTGAAAGGGGTTGCCAAGCTTCCAAAAAACTACTAGTTTGCTGAAATCTCAGCAAACATTTTTTCACCAAATCTTGATGATACTTGGTGGTAATGATCAGTTCACTAATTTCACTTGGCTGCCCAACTTTCACTCTTCTAGATTCAAGTGTTCGTTTCCAGTAACACTTTGAATTTTTAGGTTTCACTCTGTTTTCTGCTATATAGATAGATGTGTTTGGAATTCTAAATCAAACACGGTTTGTGCTAGCTCCTTGAAACTTGACCAAATGAAGTAGTTCTAAGTTCTATCTCTATGGTTTGTATCCTCTTGAAGTACCCCATGCAGAGACTGGCGAAAAACACTTTCGTTTGAAAGGGGTTGCCAAGCTTCCAAAAAACTACTAGTTTGCTGAAATCTCAGCAAACATTTTTTCACCAAATCTTGATGATACTTGGTGGTAATGATCACTTCACTAATCCCACTTGGCTGCCCAATTTTTATTCTTCTAGGTTGAAGCATTCGTTTCCTGTAACAGTTTGAATTTTTAGGTTTCACTCTGTTTTCTCCTACATAGATAGCTGTGTTTGGAATTCTAAATCAAACACGGTTTGTGCTATCTCCTTGAAACTTGACCAAATGAAGTAGTTCTAACTTCTATCTCCATGGTTTGTTTCTTCTTGAAGTACCCCATGCAGAGACTGGCGAAAAACACTTTCGTTTGAAAGGGGTAGCCAAGCTTCCAAAAAACTACTAGTTTGCTGAAATCTCAGCAAACATTTTTTCACCTAATCTTGATGATACTTGGTGGTAATGATCAGTTCACTAATCCCACTTGGCTACCCAATTTTTATTCTTCTAGGTTGAAGCATTCGTTTCAAGTAACACTTTGAAATTTTAGGTTTCACTCTGTTTTCTGCTATATAGATAGATGTGTTTGAAACTCTAAATCAAACAGGGTTTGTGCTACCTCCTTGAAACTTGACCAAATGAAGTAGTTCTAAGTTCTATCTGTATGGTTTGTTTCCTCTTGAAGTACCCCATGCAGAGACTGGCGGAAAACACTTTCGTTTGAAAGGGGTTGCCAAGCTTTCAAAAAACTACTAGTTTGCTGAAATCTCAGCAAACATTTTTTCACCAAATCATGATGATACTTGGTGGTAATGATCGGTTCACTAATCTCACTTGGCTGCCCAACATTCACTCTTCTAGGTTCAAGCGATCGTTTCCAGTAACACTTTGAATTTTTAGGTTTCACTCTGTTTTCTGCTATATAGATAGATGTGTTTGAAACTCTAAATCAAACACGGTTTGTGCTAGCTCCATGAAACTTGACAAAATGAAGTAGTTCTAAGTTCTATCTCTATGGTTTGTTTCCTCTTGAAGTACCCCATGAAGAGACTGGCGAAAAACTCTTTCGTTTGAAAGGGGTTGCCAAGCTTCAAAAAAACTACTAGTTTGCTGAAATCTCAGCAAACATTTTTTCACCAAATCTTGATGATACTTGGTGGTAATGATCAGTTCACTAATTTCACTTGGCTGCCCAACTTTCACTCTTCTAGGTTCAAGTGTTCGTTTCCAGGAACACTTTGAATTTTTAGGTTTCACTCTGTTTTCTGCTATATAGATAGATGTGTTTGGAATTCTAAATCAAACACGGTTTGTGCTAGCTCCTTGAAACTTGACCAAATGAAGTAGTTCTAAGTTCTATCTCTATGGTTTGTTTCCTCTTGAAGTACCCCATGCAGAGACTGGCGAAAAACACTTTCGTTTGAAAGGGGTTGCCAAGCTTCCAAAAACTACTAGTTTGCTGAAATCTCAGCAAACATTTTTTTCACCAAATCTTGATGATACTTGGTGGTAATGATCACTTCACTAATCCCACTTGGCTGCCCAATTTTTATTCTTCTAGGTTGAAGCATTCGTTTCCTGTAACAGTTTGAATTTTTAGGTTTCACTCTGTTTTCTCCTACATAGATAGCTGTGTTTGGAAATCTAAATCAAACACGGATTGTGCTATCTCCTTGAAACTTGACCAAATGAAGTAGTTCTAATTTCTATCTCCATGGTTTGTTTCTTCTTGAAGTACCCCATGCAGAGACTGGCGAAAAACACTTTCGTTTGAAAGGGGTAGCCAAGCTTCCAAAAAACTACTAGTTTGCTGAAATCTCAGCAAACATTTTTTCACCAAATCTTGATGATACTTGGTGGTAATGATCAGTTCACTAATCTCACTTGGCTGCCCAACTTTCACTCTTCTAGGTTCAAGCGTTCCTTTCCAGTAACACTTTGAATTTTTAGGTTTCACTCTGTTTTCTGCTATATAGATAGATGTGTTTGAAACTCTAAATCAAACACGGTTTGTGCTAGCTCCGTGAAACTTGACAAAATGAAGTAGTCCTAAGTTCTATCTCTATGGTTTGTTTCCTCTTGAAGTACCCCATTCAGAGACTGGCGAAAAACACTTTCGTTTGAAAGGGGTTGCCAAGCTTCCAAAAATCTACTAGTTTGCTGAAATCTCAGCAAACCTTTTTTCACCAAATTTTGATGATACTTGGTTGTAATGATCAGTTCACTAATCTCACTTAGCTGCCCAACATTCACTCTTCTAGGTTCAAGCGTTCGTTTCCAGTAACACTTTGAATTTTTAGGTTTCACTCTGTTTTCTGCTATATAGATAGATGTGTTTGAAACTCTAAATCAAACACGGTTTGTGCTAGCTCCTTGAACCTTGACCAAATGAAGTAGTTCTAATTTCTATCTCTATGGTTTTTTTTCCTCTTGAAGTACCCCATGCAGAGACTGGCGAAAAACACTTTCGTTTGAAAGGGGTTGCCAAGCTTCCAAAAAACTACTAGTTTGCTGAAATCTCAGCAAAACTTTTTTCAACAAATCTTGATGATACTTGATGGTAATGATCAGTTCACTAATCTCACTTGGCTGCCAACTTTCACTCTTCTAGGTTCAAGCGTTCGTTTCCAGTAACGCTTTGAATTTTTAGGTTTCCCTCTGTTTTCTGCTATATAGATAGATGTGTTTGAAACTCTAAATCAAACACGGTTTGTGCTAGCTCCATGAAACTTGACAAAATGAAGTAGTTCTAAGTTCTATCTCTATGGTTTGTTTCCTCTTGAAGTACCCCATGCAGAGACTGGCGAAAAACACTTTCGTTTGAAAGGGGTTGCCAAGCTTCCAAAAAACTACTAGTTTGCTGATATCTCAGCAAACATTATTTCACCAAATCTTGATGATACTTGGTGGTAATGATCAGTTCACTAATTTCACTTGGCTGCCCAACTTTCACTCTTCTAGGTTCAAGTGTTCGTTTCCAGTAACACTTTGAATTTTTAGGTTTCACTCTGTTTTCTGCTATATAGATAGATGTGTTTGGAATTCTAAATCAAACACGGTTTGTGCTAGCTTCTTGAAACTTGACCAAATGAAGTAGTTCTAAGTTCTATCTCTATGGTTTGTTTCCTCTTGAAGTACACCATGCAGAGACTGGCAAAAAACACTTTCGTTTGAAAGGGGTGGCCAAGCTTCCAAAAAACTACTAGTTTGCTGAAATCTCAGCAAAACTTTTTTCACCAAATCTTAATGATACTTGGTGGTAATGATGAGTTCACTAATCCCACTTGGCTGCCCAATTTTTATTCTTCTAGGTTGAAGCATTCCTTTCCAGTAACAGTTTGAATTTTTAGGTTTCACTCTGTTTTCTCCTACATAGATAGCTGTGTTTGGAATTCTAAATCAAACATGGTTTGTGCTAGCTCCTTGAAACTTGACCAAATGAAGTAGTTCTAAGTTCTATCTCTATGGTTTGTTTCCTCTTGAAGTACCCCATGCAGAGACTGGCGAAAAACACTTTCGTTTGAAAGGGGTTGCCAAGCTTCCAAAAAACTACTAGTTTGCTGAAATCTCAGCAAACATTTTTTCACCAAATCTTGATGATACTTGGTGGTAATGATCAGTTCACGAATCCCACTTGGCTGCCCAACTTTCACTCTTCTAGGTTCAAGCGTTCGTTTCCAGTAACACTTTGAATTTTTAGGTTTCACTCTGTTTTCTGCTATATAGATAGATGTGTTTGAAACTCTATATCAAACACGGTATGTGCTAGCTCCGTGAAACTTGACAAAATGAAGTAGTCCTAAGTTCTATCTCTATGGTTTGTTTCCTCTTGAAGTACCCCATGCAGAGACTGGCGAAAAACACTTTCGTTTGAAAGGGGTTGCCAAGCTTCCAAAAAACTACTAGTTTGCTGAAATCTCAGCAAACCTTTTTTCACCAAATCTTGATGATACTTGGTGGTAATGATCAGTTCACTAATCTCACTTAGCTGCCCAACATTCACTCTTCTAGGTTCAAGCGTTCGTTTCCAGTAACACTTTGAATTTTTAGGTTTCACTCTGTTTTCTGCTATATAGATAGATGTGTTTGAAACTACATCAAACTCGGTTTGTGCTAGCTCCTTGAACCTTGACCAAATGAAGTAGTTCTAAGTTCTATCTCTATGGTTTGTTTCCTCTTGAAGTACCCCATGCAGAGACTGGCGAAAAACACTTTCGTTTGAAAGATGTTGCCAAGCTTCCAAAAAACTACTAGTTTGCTGAAATCTCAGCAAACATTTTTTCACCAAATCTTGATGATACTTGGTGGTAATGATCAGTTCACTAATTTCACTTGGCTGCCCAACTTTCACTCTTCTAGGTTCAAGCGTTCGTTTCCAGTTACACTTTGAATTTTTAGGTTTCACTCTGTTTTCTGCTATATAGATAGATGTGTTTGGAATTCTAAATCAAACACGGTTTGTGCTAGCTCCTTGAAACTTGACCAAATGAAGTAGTTCTAAGTTCTATCTCTATGGTTTGTTTCCTCTTGAATACCCCATGCAGAGACTGGCGAAAAACACTTTCGTTTGAAAGGGATTGCCAAGCTTCCAAAAAACTACTAGTTTGCTGAAATCTCAGCAAACATTATTTCACCAAATCTTGATGATACTTGGTGGTAATGATCAGGTCACTAATTTCACTTGGCTGCCCAACTTTCACTCTAGATTCAAGTGTTCGTTTCCAGTAACACTTTGAATTTTTAGGTTTCACTCTGTTTTCTGCTATATAGATAGATGTGTTTGGAATTCTAAATCAAACACGGTTTGTGCTAGCTCCTTGAAACTTGACCAAATGAAGTAGTTCTAAGTTCTATCTCTATGGTTTGTTTCCTCTTGAAGTACCCCATGCAGAGACTGACGAAAAACACTTTCGTTTGAAAGGGGTTGCCAAGCTTCCAAAAAACTACTAGTTTGCTGAAATCTCAGCAAACCTTTTTTCACCAAATCTTGATGATACTTGGTGGTAATGATCAGTTCACTAATCTCACTTAGCTGCCCAACATTCACTCTTCTAGGTTCAAGCGTTCGTTTCCAGTAACACTTTGAATTTTTAGGTTTCACTCTGTTTTCTGCTATATAGATAGATATGTTTGAAACTCTAAATCAAACACGGTTTGTGCTAGCTCCTTGAACCTTGACCAAATGAAGTAGTTCTAAGTTCTCTCTCTATGGTTTGTTTCCTCTTGAAGTACCCCATGCAGAGACTGGCGAAAAACACTTTCGTTTGAAAGGGGTTGCCAAGCTTCCAAAAAACTACTAGTTTGCTGAAATCTCAGCAAACATTTTTTCACCAAATCTTGATGATACTTGGTGGTAATGATAAGTTCACTAATTTCACTTGGCGGCCCAACTTTCACTCTTCTAGGTTCAAGCGTTCGTTTCCAGTAACACTTTGAATTTTTAGGTGTCACTCTGTTTTCTGCTATATAGATAGATGTGTTTGGAATTCTAAATCAAACATGGTTTGTGCTAGCTCCTTGAAACTTGACCAAATGAAGTAGTTCTAAGTTCTATCTCTATGGTTTGTTTCCTCTTGAATACCCCATGCAGAGACTGGCGAAAAACACTTTCGTTTGAAAGGGATTGCCAAGCTTCCAAAAAACTACTAGTTTGCTGAAATCTCAGCAAACATTATTTCACCAAATCTTGATGATACTTGGTGGTAATGATCAGTTCACTAATCCCACTTGGCTGCCCAATTTTTATTCTTCTAATTTGAAGCATTCGTTTCCTGTAACAGTTTGAATTTTTAGGTTTCACTCTGTTTTCTCCTACATAGATAGCTGTGTTTGGAATTCTAAATCAAACACGGTCTGTGCTACCTCCTTGAAACTTGACCAAATGAAGTAGTTCTAAGTTCTATCTCCATGGTTTGTTTCTTCTTGAAGTACCCCATGCAGAGACTGGCGAAAAACACTTTCGTTTGAAAGGGGTAGCCAAGATTCCAAAAAACTACTAGTTTGCTGAAATCTCAGCAAATATTTTTTCACCTAATCTTAATGATACTTGGTGGTAATGATCAGTTCACGAATCCCACTTGGCTGCCCAACTTTCACTCTTCTAGGTTCAAGCGTTTGTTTCCAGTAACACTTTAAATTTTTAGGTTTCACTCTGTTTTCTGCTATATAGATAGATGTGTTTGAAACTCTAAATCAAACACGGTATGTGCTAGCTCCGTGAAACTTGACAAAATGAAGTAGTCCTAAGTTCTATATCTATGGTTTGTTTCCTCTTGAAGTACCCCATGCAGAGACTGGCGAAAAACACTTTCGTTTGAAAGGGGTTGCCAAGCTTCCAAAAAACTACTAGTTTGCTGAAATCTCAGCAAACCTTTTTTCACCAAATCTTGATGATACTTGGTGGTAATGATCAGTTCACTAATCTCACTTAGCTGCCCAACATTCACTGTTCTAGGTTCAAGCGTTCGTTTCCAGTAACACTTTGAATTTTTAGGTTTCACTCTGTTTTCTGCTATATAGATAGATGTGTTTGAAACTCTAAATCAAACACGGTATGTGCTAGCTCCGTGAAACTTGACAAAATGAAGTAGTCCTAAGTTCTATATCTATGGTTTGTTTCCTCTTGAAGTACCCCATGCAGAGACTGGCGAAAAACACTTTCGTTTGAAAGGGGTTGCCAAGCTTCCAAAAAACTACTAGTTTGCTGAAATCTCAGCAAACCTTTTTTCACCAAATCTTGATGATACTTGGTGGTAATGATCAGTTCACTAATCTCACTTAGCTGCCCAACATTCACTCTTCTAGGTTCAAGCGTTCGTTTCCAGTAACACTTTGAATTTTTAGGTTTCACTCTGTTTTCTGCTATATAGATAGATATGTTTGAAACTCTAAATCAAACACGGTTTGTGCTAGCTCCTTGAACCTTGACCAAATGAAGTAGTTCTAAGTTCTCTCTCTATGGTTTGTTTCCTCTTGAAGTACCCCATGCAGAGACTGGCGAAAAACACTTTCGTTTGAAAGGGGTTGCCAAGCTTCCAAAAAACTACTAGTTTGCTGAAATCTCAGCAAACCTTTTTTCACCAAATCTTGATGATACTTGGTGGTAATGATCAGTTCACTAATTTCACTTGGCTGCCCAACTTTCACTCTTCTAGGTTCAAGCGTTCGTTTCCAGTAACACTTTGAATTTTTAGGTTTCACTCTGTTTTCTGCTATATAGATAGATGTGTTTGGAATTCTAAATCAAACACGGTTTGTGCTAGCTCCTTGAAACTTGACCAAATGAAGTAGTTCTAAGTTCTATCTCTATGGTTTGTTTCCTCTTGAATACCCCATGCAGAGACTGGCGAAAAACACTTTCGTTTGAAAGGGATTGCCAAGCTTCCAAAAAACTACTAGTTTGCTGATATCTCAGCAAACATTATTTCACCAAATCTTGATGATACTTGGTGGTAATGATCAGTTCACTAATTTCACTTGGCTGCCCAACTTTCACTCTTCTAGATTCAAGTGTTCGTTTCCAGTAACACTTTGAATTTTTTGGTTTCACTCTGTTTTCTGCTATATAGATAGATGTGTTTGGAATTCTAAATCAAACACTGTTTGTGCTAGCTCCTTGAAACTTGACCAAATGAAGTAGTTCTAAGTTCTATCTCTATGGTTTGTTTCCTCTTGAAATACCCCATGCAGAGACTGGCGAAGAACACTTTCGTTTGAAAGGGGTTGCCAAGCTTCCAAAAAACTACTAGTTTGCTGAAATCTCAGCAAATATTTTTTCACCAAATCTTGATGATACTTGGTGGTAATGATCAGTTCACTAATCCCACTTGGCTGCCCAATTTTTATTCTTCTAATTTGAAGCATTCGTTTCCTGTAACAGTTTGAATTTTTAGGTTTCACTCTGTTTTCTCCTACATAGATAGCTGTGTTTGGAATTCTAAATCAAACACGGTTTGTGCTACCTCCTTGAAACTTGACCAAATGAAGTAGTTCTAAGTTCTATCTCCATGGTTTGTTTCTTCTTGAAGTACCCCATGCAGAGACTGGCGAAAAACACTTTCGTTTGAAAGGGGTAGCCAAGATTCCAAAAAACTACTAGTTTGCTGAAATCTCAGCAAATATTTTTTCACCTAATCTTAATGATACTTGGTGGTAATGATCAGTTCACGAATCCCACTTGGCTGCCCAACTTTCACTCTTCTAGGTTCAAGCGTTTGTTTCCAGTAACACTTTGAATTTTTAGGTTTCACTCTGTTTTCTGCTATATAGATAGATGTGTTTGAAACTCTAAATCAAACACGGTATGTGCTAGCTCCGTGAAACTTGACAAAATGAAGTAGTCCTAAGTTCTATATCTATGGTTTGTTTCCTCTTGAAGTACCCCATGCAGAGACTGGCGAAAAACACTTTCGTTTGAAAGGGGTTACCAAGCTTCCAAAAAACTACTAGTTTGCTGAAATCTCAGCAAACCTTTTTTCACCAAATCTTGATGATACTTGGTGGTAATGATCAGTTCACTAATCTCACTTAGCTGCCCAACATTCACTGTTCTAGGTTCAAGCGTTCGTTTCCAGTAACACTTTGAATTTTTAGGTTTCACTCTGTTTTCTGCTATATAGATAGATGTGTTTGAAACTCTAAATCAAACACGGTTTTTGCTAGCTCCTTGAACCTTGACCAAATGAAGTAGTTCTAAGTTCTATCTCTATGGTTTGTTTCCTCTTGAATACCCCATGCAGAGACTGGCGAAAAACACTTTCGTTTGAAAGGGATTGCCAAGCTTCCAAAAAACTACTAGTTTGCTGAAATCTCAGCAAACATTATTTCACCAAATCTTGATGATACTTGGTGGTAATGATCAGTTCACTAATTTCACTTGGCTGCCCAACTTTCACTCTTCTAGATTCAAGTGTTCGTTTCCAGTAACACTTTGAATTTTTAGGTTTCACTCTGTTTTCTGCTATATAGATAGATGTGTTTGGAATTCTAAATCAAACACGGTTTGTGCTAGCTCCTTGAAACTTGACCAAATGAAGTAGTTCTAAGTTCTATCTCTATGGTTTGTTTCCTCTTGAAGTACCCCATGCAGAGACTGGCGAAAAACACTTTCGTTTGAAAGGGGTTGCCAAGCTTCCAAAAAACTACTAGTTTGCTGAAATCTCAGCAAACATTATTTCACCAAATCTTGATGATACTTGGTGGTAATGATCAGTTCACTAATTTCACTTGGCTGCCCAACTTTCACTCTTCTAGATTCAAGTGTTCGTTTCCAGTAACACTTTGAATTTTTAGGTTTCACTCTGTTTTCTGCTATATAGATAGATGTGTTTGGAATTCTAAATCAAACACGGTTTGTGCTAGCTCCTTGAAACTTGACCAAATGAAGTAGTTCTAAGTTCTATCTCTATGGTTTGTTTCCTCTTGAAGTACCCCATGCAGAGACTGGCGAAAAACACTTTCGTTTGAAAGGGGTTGCCAAGCTTCCAAAAAACTACTAGTTTGCTGAAATCTCAGCAAACATTTTTTCACCAAATCTTGATGATACTTGGTGGTAATGATCAGTTCACTAATCCCACTTGGCTGCCCAATTTTTATTCTTCTAATTTGAAGCATTCGTTTCCTGTAACAGTTTGAATTTTTAGGTTTCACTCTGTTTTCTCCTACATAGATAGCTGTGTTTGGAATTCTAAATCAAACACGGTCTGTGCTACCTCCTTGAAACTTGACCAAATGAAGTAGTTCTAAGTTCTATCTCCATGGTTTGTTTCTTCTTGAAGTACCCCATGCAGAGACTTGCGAAAAACACTTTCGTTTGAAAGGGGTAGCAAGATTCCAAAAAACTACTAGTTTGCTGAAATCTCAGCAAATATTTTTTCACCTAATCTTAATGATACTTGGTGGTAATGATCAGTTCACTAATCTCACTTAGCTGCCCAACATTCACTGTTCTAGGTTCAAGCGTTTGTTTCCAGTAACACTTTGAATTTTTAGGTTTCACTCTGGTTTCTGCTATATAGATAGATGTGTTTGAAACTCTAAATCAAACACGGTTTGTGCTAGCTCCTTGAACCTTGACCAAATGAAGTAGTTCTAAGTTCTATCTCTATGGTTTGTTTCCTCTTGAAGTACCCCATGCAGAGACTGGCGAAAAACACTTTCGTTTGAAAGGGGTTGCCAAGCTTCCAAAAAACTACTAGTTTGCTGAAATCTCAGCAAACATTTTTTCACCAAATCTTGATGATACTTGGTGGTAATGATCAGTTCACTAATCTCACTTGGCTGCCCAACTTTCACTCTTCTAGGTTCAAGCGTTCGTTTCCAGTAACACTTTGAATTTTTAGGTTTCACTCTGTTTTCTGCTATATAGATAGATGTGTTTGAAACTCTAAATCAAACACGGTTTGTGCTAGCTCCTTGAACCTTGACCAAATGAAGTAGTTCTAAGTTCTATCTCTATGGTTTGTTTCCTCTTTAAGTACGCCATGCAGAGACTGGCGAAAACCACTTTCGTTTGAAAGGGGTTGCCAAGCTTCCAAAAAACTACTAGTTTGCTGAAATCTCAGCAAACATTTTTTCACCAAATCTTGATGATACTTGGTGGTAATGATCAGTTCACTAATTTCACTTGGCTGCCCAACTTTCACTCTTCTAGGTTCAAGCGTTCGTTTCCAGTAACACTTTGAATTTTTAGGTTTCACTCTGTTTTCTGCTATATAGATAGATGTGTTTGGAATTCTAAATCAAACACGGTTTGTGCTAGCTCCTTGAAACTTGACCAAATGAAGTAGTTCTAAGTTCTATCTCTATGGTTTGTTTCCTCTTGAATACCCCATGCAGAGACTGGCGAAAAACACTTTCGTTTGAAAGGGATTGCCAAGCTTCCAAAAACTACTAGTTTGCTGAAATCTCAGCAAACATTATTTCACCAAATCTTGATGATACTTGGTGGTAATGATCAGTTCACTAATTTCACTTGGCTGCCCAACTTTCACTCTTCTAGATTCAAGTGTTCGTTTCCAGTAACACTTTGAATTTTTAGGTTTCACTCTGTTTTCTGCTATATAGATAGATGTGTTTGGAATTCTAAATCAAACACGGTTTGTGCTAGCTCCTTGAAACTTGACCAAATGAATAGTTCTAAGTTCTATCTCTATGGTTTGTTTCCTCTTGAAGTACCCCATGCAGAGACTGGCGAAAAACACTTTCGTTTGAAAGGGGTTGCCAAGCTTCCAAAAAACTACTAGTTTGCTGAAATCTCAGCAAACATTTTTTCACCAAATCTTGATGATACTTGGTGGTAATGATCAGTTCACTAATCCCACTTGGCTGCCCAATTTTTATTCTTCTAGTTTGAAGCATTCGTTTCCTGTAACAGTTTGAATTTTAGGTTTCACTCTGTTTTCTCCTACATAGATAGCTGTGTTTGGAATTCTAAATCAAACACGGTTTGTGCTATCTCTTTGAAACTTGACCAAATGAAGTAGTTCTAAGTTCTATCTCCATGGTTTGTTTCTTCTTGAAGTACCCCATGCAGAGACTGGCGAAAAACACTTTCGTTTGAAAGGGTTAGCCAAGCTTCCAAAAAACTACTAGTTTGCTGAAATCTCAGCAAACATTTTTTCACCTAATCTTAATGATACTTGGTGGTAATGATCAGTTCACGAATCCCACTTGGCTGCCCAACTTTCACTCTTCTAGGTTCAAGCGTTCGTTTCCAGTAACACTTTGAATTTTTAGGTTTCACTCTGTTTTCTGCTATATAGATAGATGTGTTTGAAACTCTAAATCAAACACGGTTTGTGCTAGCTCCTTGAAACTTGACCAAATGAAGTAGTTCTAAGTTCTATCTCTATGGTTTGTTTCCTCTTGAAGTACCCCATGCAGAGACTGGCGAAAAACACTTTCGTTTGAAAGGGGTTGCCAAGCTTCAAAAAAACTACTAGTTTGCTGAAATCTCAGCAAAACTTTTTTCACCAAATCTTGATGATACTTGGTGGTAATGATCAGTTCACTAATCTCACTTAGCTGCCCAACATTCACTCTTCTAGGTTCAAGCGTTCGTTTCCAGTAACACTTTGAATTTTTAGGTTTCACTCTGTTTTCTGCTATATAGATAGATGTGTTTGAAACTCTAAATCAAACACGGTTTGTGCTACCTTTTTGAAACTTGACCAAATGAAGTAGTTCTAAGTTCTATCTCTATGGTTTGTTTCCTCTTGAAGTACCCCATGCAGAGACTGGCGAAAAACACTTTCGTTTGAAAGGGGTTGCCAAGCTTCCAAAAAACTACTAGTTTGCTGAAATCTCAGCAAACATTTTTTCACCAAATCTTGATGATACTTGGTGGTAATGATCAGTTCACTAATCTCACTTGACTGCCCAATTTTCACTCTTCTAGGTTCAAGCGTTCGTTTCCAGTAACACTTTGAATTTTTAGGTTTCACTCTGTTTTCTGCTATATAGATAGATGTGTTTGAAACTCTAAATCAAACACGGTTTGTGCTAGCTCCGTGAAACTTGACAAAATGAAGTAGTTCTAAGTTCTATCTCTATGGTTTGTTTCCTCTTGAAGTACCCCATGCAGAGACTGGCGAAAAACACTTTCATTTGAAAAAGGTTGCCAAGCTTCCAAAAAAGTACTAGTTTGCTGAAATCTCAGCAAACATTTCCTCACCAAATCGTGATGATACTTTGTGGTAATGATCAGTTCACTAATCTCACTTGGCTGCCCAACATTCACTCTTCTAGGTTCAAGCGTTCGTTTCCAGTAACACTTTGAAATTTTAGGTTTCACCCTGTTTTCTTCTATATAGATAGATGTGTTTTAAACTCTAAATCAAACACGGTTTGTGCTAGCTCCTTGAACCTTGACCAAATGAAGTAGTTCTAAGTTCTATCTCTATGGTTTGTTTCCTCTTGAAGTACCCCATGCAGAGACTGGCGAAAAACACTTTCGTTTGAAAGGGGTTGCCAAGCTTCCAAAAAACTACTAGCTTGCTGAAATCTCAGCAAACCTTTTTTCACCAAATCTTGATTATACTTGGTGGTAATGATCAGTTCACTAATCTCACTTAGCTGCCCAACATTCACTCTTCTAGGTTCAAGCGTTCGTTTCCAGTAACACTTTGAATTTTAAGGTTTCACTCTGTTTTCTGCTATATAGATAGATGTGTTTGAAACTCTAAATCAAACACGGTTTGTGCTAGCTCCTTGAACCTTGACCAAATGAAGTAGTTTTAAGTTCTATCTCTATGGTTTGTTTCCTCTTGATGTACCCATGCAGAGACTGGCGAAAAACACTTTCGTTTGAAAGGGGTTGCCAAGCTTCCAAAAAAATACTAGTTTGCTGATATCTCAGCAAACATTATTTCACCAAATCTTGATGATACTTGGTGGTAATGATCAGTTCACTAATTTCACTTGGCTGCCCAACTTTCACTCTTCTAGGTTCAAGTGTTCGTTTCCAGTAACACTTTGAATTTTTAGGTTTCACTCTGTTTTCTGCTATATAGATAGATGTGCTTGGAATTCTAAATCAAACACGGTTTGTGCTAGCTCCTTGAAACTTGATCATATGAAGTAGTTCTAAGTTCTATCTCTGTGGTTTGTTTCCTCTTGAAGTACACCATGCAGAGACTGGCGAAAAACACTTTCGTTTGAAAGGGGTTTCCAAGCTTCCAAAAAACTACTAGTTTGCTGAAATCTCAGCAAAGCTTTTTTCAACAAATCTTAATGATACTTGGTGGTAATGATCAGTTCACTAATCCCACTTGGCTACCCAATTTTTATTCTTCTAGGTTGAAGCATTCGTTTCAAGTAACACTTTGAACTTTTAGGTTTCACTCTGTTTTTTGCTATATAGGTAGATGTGTTTGAAACTCTAAATCAAACACGGTTTGTGCTACCTCCTTGAAACTTGACCAAATGAAGTAGTTCTAAGTTCTATCTCTATGGTTTGTTTCCTCTTGAAGTACCCCATGCAGAGACTGGCGAAAAACACTTTCGTTTGAAAGGGGTTGCCAAGCTTCCAAAAAACTACTAGTTTGCTGAAATCTCAGCAAACATTTTTTCACCAAATCTTGATGATACTTGGTGGTAATGATCAGTTCACTAATCTCACTTGGCTGCCCAACTTTCACTCTTCTAGGTTCAAGCGTTCGTTTCCAGTAACACTTTGAAATTTTAGGTTTCACTCTGTTTTCTGCTATATAGTTATATGTGTTTGAAACTCTAAATCAAACACGGTTTGTGCTAGCTCCGTGAAACTTGACAAAATGAAGTAGTTCTAAGTTCTATCTCTATGGTTTGTTTCCTCTTGAAGTACCCCATGCAGAGACTGGCGAAAAACACTTTCGTTTGAAAGGGGTTGCCAAGCTTCCAAAAAACTACTAGTTTGCTGAAATCTCAGCAAATATTTTCTCACCAAATCTTGATGATACTTGGTGGTAATGATCAGTTCACTAATTTCACTTGGCTGCCCAACATTCACTCTTCTAGGTTCAAGCGTTCGTTTCAGTAACACTTTGAAATTTTAGGTTTCACCCTGTTTTCTGCGATATAGATAGATGTGTTTGAAACTCTAAATCAAACACGGTTTGTGCTAGCTCCTTGAAACTTGACCAAATGAAGTAGTTCTAAGTTCTATCTCTATGGTTTGTTTCCTCTTGAAGTACCCCATGCAGAGACTGGCGAAAAACACTTTCGTTTGAAAGGGGTTGCCAAGCTTCCAAAAAACTACTAGTTTGCTGAAATCTCAGCAAACCTTTTTTCACCTAATCTTGATGATACTTGATGGTAATGATCAGTTCACTAATCTCACTTGGCTGCCCAACTTTCACTCTTCTAGGTTCAAGCATTCATTTCCAGTAACGCTTTGAATTTTTAGGTTTCACTCTGTTTTCTGCTATATAGATAGATGTGTTTGA